>NC_092046.1:34138503-34438503 GCF_003086295.3 Arachis hypogaea | reverse complement strand
AGCTAAAAGTTATGTTCTAATGAATAATGTGTTGCTTAAGAAATCTCTTGACATATTTGGGAGAAAAAGAGGTGTATTTGGCTCTTGTCGAAGTCCACAAAGGAATTTGTGGTGTCCATTAGTCAGGAAAAAAAATAAAATGGGTTATAAATAGGAAAAGATTGTATGGGCCAATTATTCAAAAAAATTGTGTAAATTATGCTAGATCTTGTGTGAAGTGTCAAAAACATGGAAATATTCTAATATTTCAGCACCAGAATTGCATGTTATAATTAAACCATGGTCGTTTAGAGGTTGGACTTTAGATTTGATTGGGCAGATCCACCCACCTTCTTCTAAAGGTCATAAGTTTATTTTAGTTGATATTGATTATTTTTCTAAATGGATAGAGGCTATCCTTTTGAGGGAGGTAACTCACAATAAAATAATTAATTTTATTAAGGAGCATATTATGCATAGATTTAAAATTTCTCAATCTATTACCACTTATCAAAGAACCATGTTTATTGGAAAAAAGATAATGGAATATGCCAAGTCTAGAGATATAAAAATGCTTTCTTCTACATCTTATTATACTCAAGCTAATGGACAGATGGAGGCAGCGAATAAGATTTTGATTGTATTAATTAAAAAATAAATTGGTAGGCTTTGGAATCAAACTCTCAGTCAAATTCTTTGGGCTTATAGAAGTTCTCCAAGGGGTTCTACTGGAACTACTCTACATAAGCTAGGCTTTTCTATTTTATTTTATTTTTAAAGGATAATTTAGTTCCAATTTATGGATATAATTCCTTTTAATTCATTGGCATAACTGCTTTTAGTTAGTCATGACTTATAACTGCTATGTTTCAATATAGTTTAGCTTATCTTTATGAGGGGTTGGAACCCAAAGTTGTTCATCGTGACATTAAATCGAACAATATTTTGATTGACAAGTAATGGAATTAAAGGTGTCTGACTTTGGACTTGCTAAATTCCTTGACTCTGATAGCAACTACATTACGACTCGTGTAATGGGTTGGGTTTGTACACTCTCTCTTGTTCACATTTCTCTTTCTTTGGTAAACTCTTCCATATGTTCCCTTATATATAATCTTTTCGACAGATACGTAGCTTCTGAATATGCAAGTACTGGCATGTTGAATGAACGAAGCGATGTGTATAATTTTGGAATCCTTATAATGGAAGTAATTACAGGCAGGAATCCGGTTGATTATAGTCGGCCATCGGAGCAGGTTTGTTCTGTCTGCTGTTGTAAAACTGTATTTGAGATGTTAGTTTTTAGACTCTTTAGATATTGTCTTTTTCACTTGTGACTGAAAAGCTAAAATTTTCAGGTGAATTTAGTTGAATGGCTAAAGAAGATGGTTGGTAACAGAAATGCAGAGGAAGTGTTGGATCCTAAACTTCCTGAGAAACCAAATTCAAGGGCCCTAAAGAGAGTACTTATTATAGCATTGTGCTGCACAGACTCAAATGCACAAAAGCAGCCTAAAATGGGACATATTGTACACATGCTTGAAGCTGAAGAATCCCCTTACAAAGAGGTTAGAGCTTTTCTGCTATGACCTTAGTATCATAGTTGTTGAATAATTAAGAAATGCTACCTGTGGTTTGGGTTTTCTTTAATTCGGAAGTTAAATGAAGACCTTACTTTGCATCTGACATTTAATGTTCACAACAGGAAGTTGTTTTGTTTACTCATTAATAAAGTTTCTTTATCTTGTTTCAGGATCGTAGAGCTAGAAGGGAATCGGGATACACACCCAAGAATAAAGTAAACAACAATCTAAAAGAGGAGGCAACTGTTTCTAGCGATGATTGTAGAATTGAAAGTGGGATGCAGGACAATGAGACAAGATGAAGCTACCAAGAAGCGAAGTTAAGTATAGAATTTACTTCTGGGGTCTCGTTTAGTGACAAAAAAGATTACGGTAACCATCCCTCCCTAGACCCTAGTCCCTTTACAATCTGTTGTACAAAGATGCCGAAATCAATTTATATCAACGAGACTTTTACATATATTGCTCTACTTTGTTTGTGGCTTCTTCCACTCATCCTATACCCACAATAACTTTAACAAAAGATTTGCTTTGCTTACTTTGTCCCATGTGTTTTTGCAGATGTGCTTTTAATTTAATGTCAATAATGTAAATGTGCTTCATTCATTGAATAAAAAATGTTGTAATGCTTCTCATGCTTGATCTGATTATGTGATTGGAAGTTTGTACTTTGTAACTTATTGTAGCACCCAGCAGGTCATGTTGAGATATAAATACTCAATTGAGATGTGTAATTAAGTGTAAGATTTATGAGAGAAATTATAGATGTACATATTAGGGTGTGAGTCCACTCCCCTTAATTGATTGAACGATGTAAAGTACTTTTAGTTTTGTTTTCCTTTAAAATTGAATAAGCAGTTTAATGGTGAATAATGGATATATTGCGCTGAGTGAAAAGATGTAAAAGTGATACCCTCATATAACAACCAATGGTACATAAAAATATTTGTGAATGGCATGCAACTTGCATTAGATGATAAATTTCTGTCTTTCCAATGCTATAGTACTTTGCTTTCCACGTTGCAATAAGTAGAGAACTTTTGTTGTGATTTGGAGAGACCTTAACAGCTGGGCGAAGAGTGAAGACTCCAAAAAATGTCCAATTTTGAAATTATTGCATCCTCTCTCTTTGAAGATAAGTGAACCAAGTTAATTCTTGAGACAAGATTTCTGGTTAATGGGGCTGAGTTTTTGTGCTCTTCATGAGAGCAAGGCCCACAATTGATACTTTTATGGTATGAAAAATCTTTCATAAAAAAGGAGAAAGATAAGTTTCACCAGATCCCAGACGTTGATGACCATGAAAAGGAAAATTTTGGCATGAATTTTTAAGATGGCAAAATCTCATCTTATGATAAAGGTCCTTCTAATATTGGTTTAGCATTGCTTTACTTTTCAAAGATTGTAGTTAGGGATGACAATGGTCTCCATAGGGCGGGGACCTATTCCCGTTTATTAAAATGTCCCCCGTCTCCACCCCATCACGGGTCTCCGTTTCTTTCTCTCTGTAGGGGAGGCAGGTACCCAGGGGTATTCATGCATAATTGGATATTATTAAGTTTTAATTTTTTTTAAATTAATTAACACAATCATAATAAAATCTTATATAATTCAACCAAATATATCAACTCAAACATAATTCAAATAGAAATTTAACATAATAACATAAACAAAATTTTTAATATATAAATTAAAAGGAGTTAGAGTTACTTACATAACATATATATAAGGACATTTAAATAAATTTTATTTTATGGGAATTTCGCAGGTCCTTGTAGGGTGGGTACCTCAATCCCTACCCCCTGTCCCTATTTACTCGTGGGGGCAGATCCCTGTCTCCGTGAAGATTTTTGCGAGTCTCTATTAACCTCCTCTTTGTAGGTAATTCCTACGGGTATCTGTGGATGCAGGTTTTTTTTCCATCTCTAATTTTAGTTGTGGTAAATCAAAACTAAAATAGCTATAATGATAGGTTAATCCAAATGCACATTAGTTTTTATTTTTAGGTTAAGTTATATAACACATACACACACCTCCCCTTTCCATGGATTTTATATAATTATTTTCTAGCCACAGCTAGGATTTAAACCTAGCACACTTTTCAAGTAAGGCATACATTGATGCCACTAAATCAAACTTTGCAGTGCAAATGCATAGTTAGTTAAGTAATGATTTTTGTACTACTATTATTAGGATTTGGTACTGGTGGACTAAGAACTCACATTTTTTTAAGTGGACATTGTAACATTTATTCGTATTTTTATTTATGTATTTATAATATATTTTTCTATTTTTTTCTTATTTCCAAACTCTTTATTATGCCCCAACTCCTTGATGTATGGATATTTGGATTATTAACATTTTGAAACCAATTATTAACCATTTCAAGGAAACTCTTTTATTATTTGTATAAATAGATGTATTTTATACGTATAGATGAAATCATAGACACGAATATAAATGGTAAATTTACAAACGTGTTTTTAGATATTTAAGGACTAAGGGTGCTTTATCTACACATATAAAAGCTCAAGGGTAATTCACCCACTCTTCAATTTTAAGTCATATTCTACTCATTTTTCTCCGAGATCTTAACTCAGAAACACACTAAAAGAAGGAAGTGCTATGAAATACAATTAAAGTCCTATGGCCAAGACAAGAAAGTTGCCATCCCTAAAATTACACCAAATAAATTCAGCATCTTGGCCGGCATGGTGTTCGTAAAAGTGATGTTTTTTGGCAGCTGGTTTCCTTCGGCTGTAGGGGGGTAGCAAGAGCTGCAGGTGGTGGCGGAGAAATCGGTGGCACTTGGCATGTTCTATATGTAGCATTTACCTGCATACACACATATCCATACATCGTCACCGCATATATGAACATTAAATAATGACAGTTGCCTTAGCTCACATGGCATATCTTCTCCTTCTCACCTCAAAGGTCTAGGGTTCAAATCCTAGAGATTGCAACTAGAGATTGCAATTGAGGAAAAAATTTGGTAAATATGTGAAGAGTGTGTGGGTGTGTTGTGTACTTAGGATTGGTGGTTGTCCAATCTAAAAAAAGGTTTGATATTCAAAAGAGTAAAGCATAAATCTTATAGATACTAGAGTTTAAAGAGAAACATGGCTAAAAGAAGTGAAAAACCTTGCAATAGGAAATGTTGTCACATCCACAAGTTAAGTGACCATTTGCTTCATCAATGGCTTCTGAGGCTCCTCCGCCATCGCTCCTCTGTATAACAAATATATGATAGTAATGGATTACGATAAGTGGAACAGATTATACACATCCAATATCCTCATCCAACTCATCTTTAACATACTCAAGATCAAGCATATTCCAGATTAGAAACAAAATCACAATTCAATATACTCATTTCTCATTCCAATCTCATTATAATCATGATCGCTATATCTCATTATCACCCTTATTCATATCTTATACAATCACAATGCCACATCTCATTAGTTCAATTATTCACTTCACAAATTTCCCTCAATGTCAATCTATCTCCCTTAATAGGTTTGCTCTTTTTTCGAAGCCTAAAAGCTAGCTATCGAACCTTAGATAGGGGTTACAGAAGTTTACAAGCTTACCGAAAATGTCAAATAGTGAAAAAATATAGTTTTATGGAAAAAAATGGCTCATGCGTATGCATCATTGCTGTGCATACACGCACACTAGATGAATTTTCCAGCCTATGCATACGCATTATAGTGTGCGTATGCACAACTTGTAAAACTTCCAGGGCACCAAATACTCTGGTCTGTGCATGCGCACCATAGTGTGCGTGGGCACACATACCAAAATTTCAGATTTTTTGCAAAATTATGCTTTTAAACTCAAACTTCAAATGCGCATCACTTTTTTGTTAAAAATAATTTTTCGTCCATTCTTCGAACGTTATAAACTTCATGGACCCAATTTTTATTAAAAACAAGTTTCACAAAATTTGAGAGTCCGGAAGCCAAGTTTTGAGCCGCCGAAGGTTGTAAAAAGTTTCATTTTTATCCAAAACACAAAACTTCTAGTTTTACCGAAGTTCTCAATTCATACTCAATCAAAACCACAATTTTCAATACTAATGACCTCTAACTACTTTTTCATATATCTCAATCATTCCATAAACATATCAACATCCAAACTCTTTAATTATTCAACAATTCCATGCATAATTTTTCACCAAACTCAACATATGTCACCAGTAATCATTAAATATTAACAATTCACATAATTTAACTTATCCTATAGACAATTAGCCTAAGTTTTTATATAACATTATACGTTAACTACAAAAAACCAAAATCATACCTTGACCGATTTCTCCCCAAGATTGAAACACCTCAAAACTCTCCTCTCCTCAAGTTTCCAAATCTCCAAATCTTTACCAAATGAATTTCCAGCCTCCAAATCTCATTCAAGCATCCAACATCCACCAATTTGACTCTAATTCACACAATTGAATCTAATTTCATGTAATATCACTATAATCAACACAAAGGCTCACTAACTCAGAAGGGTTAGTGATTTCTTAGCTTACCTATAGATATTTAGAACAAAACCCAATGATAATCCTACTCTAGATCGCACCTAAATCATCAAAAATACTAAAATCCCTCACCATTCAATACCCAAAATCACAAAATTGAAGGGGGAGAATGGGGTGAGAAATTCAAAATTTTTTTACCACTTTGATCTGGTGCATTTAAAGAGAATTCCGAGATGAATGCGTGACCATAGATGGCTCGTCAATCGGAGTTGTGGATTGAAAGTTACAAAGATTTGAATATTGAGTTGAAATGGAGGTTATGGTTCTCGTCACCCTTCTCCTTCCCAGCGTGAATTTGATTGAATGGGAGGAGGGAGTGGCTGAGTGCTTCATTTATATGTGGGGTCATGGGCCCAAAACGGGTCTGATTCAATCGATTTAACCCGTTGGCCCTACTTTGGTTTGTCAGAAAAATGATAATTATATGCGGTACGAGCTTCTAATTATAGGGTACAATCTATCAATTTTTCTAAAAACTTAAATAATTGCTGTTGTTCGTTGAAGGGGTTGATGCTTTTGTTGTGCATGTTTTTTGTATGGAACCGTATATGTCCAAAGGGGTTTCTAAGTGTCCATGTCAAAAGTGTCGACTAACTAAGTGGTTAGAATATGCGGACATATCGCTTTACCTCTACCGTAACGGGTTCAAGGATGGGTATTGGATGTGGACGGAACACAGAGAAGTAGACGAGCAGGGAATTAACCAGTCTGCCTTTAATTTGAATAGGTCTGGTTGTTAATCAACGGGGATTCGGATTGTGAGAGACCTAAATATGGATGAAACGACTTGGGAGACTAACTGTTCATGCCCTGGGTCGAGCTATACGACCCGGGCTGACTAATGACAAATCGACCGACCTCTTCAGGTCAGGATTACCCGACCTCTTCTCAAAGAGTTCGGCAAAACCATCATGGAGAAGCCTAAAAAGGGCCCAAACAAAGGAACACGACCCAAATCCAAAGGCAGCCCAAGCCTAGAGAGATAAGGGCGGTTCCCTTGAAGATAAGATGACTTCACTCAAAGATAAGATAAGATAAGATAACCTAGGTATAACTCATGTTCTGATTCTACAAAAAACCTGCTTAATACCCTTTCTAACTTAAGCATCGGAGTCCCTTGCAGGTACTGTTCATACTCTGGGTCAAGCTGTCCGACCCGGGATGTTTAGCGACAAGCCGAACGACCTCTTTAGATCAGACTATCCGACCTCTTCTCAAAGAGCTCGGCCAATGTCCGACCTCTTCACAAAGAGCTCGGACAAAACGCCACAAAGGCCCAAGTAGGCCCAAACGAAGGAACACAGCCCAATCTAAAGGCAGCTAAAGCCCAGAAAAGATAAAGGCGGTTCCTCAGAAGATAAGATGACCTCACTCAAAGATAAGATAAGATAAGATAATATAACTAACTTATCTTATCTAAAAAGGTCACTCCATACCACTATAAATACACTGGAGCACGCAGGTATAACTCATACTCTGATTCTACTAAAAACCTGCTTAATACCATTGCTAACCTGAGCATCGGAGTCCCTTGCAGGTACCCCCCACCCTCCGGTGGCGAAGGATCAGCAGTGCAGCCAGTCCAACAAGTTGGACACGACAACTCCGGCCGCCACTCACAACCGGACACGTCAGCACCGACCAGTACAGAAGATCTTGTCCGAGATTGACCTCCAGTTTCAGGTAACCCTTGGAACATTGGCGCCGTTTCCGGGAAACCTAGAAGTCATCCCATCACCATGGCAGACGACCATGACAACGACCACGATTCGGATCTGGAAGATAGAACGCCGCACAAGAACGCGGACACTACACCAAAAGATACTCCTCAACCTAACAAAAACAACGATTCATCAACTGTGGGAGCCATGGAAGAACTTCAAGATCGCTTAAAGCAACTCGAAAAAGAGGCGGAGCATAAACGAGAAGCTGAGAAAAACCTACAAAGGGAAATAAGACGACGCCGGGAATTGGAGGACAAACTCCTAAAAATTGAAGCCGATCTCAAAGCCAAAGCTAATCGATCCTCTCATGAGGATAGCTCCCACAAGGACCAAGATCTATTTACTAAGGAGATCATGAAGACCAAAATCCCAAAAGACTTTAAACTCCTGGATATGACTTTGTATGATGGCACTACAGATCCCGGCCATCATCTCAGCAATTTCAGAAGTAGAATGTACCTCACTGACGCCTCAGATGCAGTTCGCTGCAAAGGCTTTCCAACTACTTTAACAAAGACAACAATTAAATGGTTCGACAATCTACCTCCTAGGTCCATCTCAAGCTTCGATGACTTAGCCAAGAAGTTTTTGGCCAGATTCTCCATCCAAAAAGATAGGGCTAAACACGCCCCAAGTATATTAGGAATCAAGCAAGGAGATTGGGAAAGTCTTCGTAACTACATGGAAAGATTCAACAAGACATGCCTGGACATACAGAACCTACCAACAGAGGCCGCCATTATGGGCCTCATCAATGGCCTGCAAGAGGGACCTTTTAGTCATTCTATATAAAAAAACACCCCACATCTCTGAACGAAGTGCAAGAACGAGCAGAGAAGTACATCAACATGGAGGAAAACTCTCGACTCGCAGAGACCTCAAAATCTGGATTCACCTATCCTTCCCAGGATAAGGATAAAGAGCCCAAAAAGAAGGAAGATCGACATGGGGAAAAAATAAAAAAATATCACAATTACACCCCTCTTCGGGTGTCCCTTGTAGATGTCTACAAAGAAGTCTGCCACACTGAAAAAATACCCCCAGCTCGACCACTCAAAGGCAAAAAAGGAGGAGGAAATCGGACCGAATATTGTGAATACCATCGAATCTGCGGACATTCCACCAACGAATGTTTTGACTTAAAGAATGTCATAGAAAAACTAGTAAGAGAAGGGAAATTAGATCAGTATCTGGCCACCCGGGACGATGAACAAAGAAAAAGAAGAAGGGATGAAGATATCAGACGAACCGAGCGATCACCTCGTACACCAGAAAGACACGTCCATATGATACACGGAGGGTTTGCAGGAGGAGGAATCTCCAAATCATCTCGCAAAAGATATCTTAAAGAAGTATATCATGTTGAGGGAAAGGAGGAAGCACCCGACGTCCCTGCAATTACTTTCACCAAAGAAGACGCATCCGGTATCATCTCAGGACACGACGATTCCATGGTCATCACCATTATACTGGCAAACGCAAATCTCCACCGCACATTGATAGACCAAGGGAGCTCCGCCGACATCTTATTCAAAACTGCCTTCGACAAGCTCGGCCTGGAAGAAAAAGAACTTAGAGCATATCCGAACAGCCTGTTCAGACTGGGAGACACCCCAGTGCAACCACTTGGATACATCTCACTACATACAACCTTCGGAAAAGGAAACCAGTCAAGAACACTCAAGATAGACTACATCGTGGTCGACGTGAGTTCTGCCTACAACGCCTTAATAGGTCGGACAACATTGAATTAGCTCGGCACTATAGTCTCGACTCCACATCTATGCATGAAATTTCCAACTGCGGAAGGGGTAGCTACAATAAAATCAGACCAGAAGATGGCACGCCGCTGTTACAACGAAAGTCCAAACCTCAGAGGCAGAGGAGAAGAATTCCACACAATCGAATTCGGTGGAGTTCAGAGGCGGGAAGAACTCTGCCCACAACCTGAAGGTGAAGTAGAAAAAGTCCAGATCAGAGATATCCCGGACAAAACAACCAATATTGGTACGATCCTCAAAGGAGATATAAAAGAATCACTCATACAGTTCTTATGAGATAATGTCGACCTCTTTGCATGGAAGACTGCAGACATGCCGGGAATAGACCCCAAATTAATGTGCCACAAGTTGGCGGTCTACCCAGGATCTCGGCCAGTACAACAGAGGCGAAGAAAGCGCGGACCAGAATGATCCCAAGCTGTGGAAGAGCAGGTACAAGCTTTACTGGAGGCAGGATTCATAAGAGAAGTCAAGTATCCACTATGCCTAGCTAACGTCTTCTTGGTGAAAAAGTCAAATGGGAAGTGGCGAATGTGCACCGACTACACTGATCTCAACAAAGCCTGCCCAAAAGATCCTTATCCACTCCCAAGTATCGACGCTCTGGTAGATGCCTCCTCCGGATATAAATACCTCTCATTTATGGACGCATATTCAGGATACAACCAAATCCCAATATATCCACCTGACCAAGAAAAAACTTCATTCTTAACCCAAAAGCAAACTACTGCTACATCGTCATGCCTTTTGGTCTTAAAAACGCGGGAGCTACTTATCAGAGATTAATGAATAAGATTTTTACGGATCACACAGAAAAATCATGGAAGTCTATTTGGATGACATGTTAATAAAGACACAAAGTGAAGAGACGCTATTGTCCGACCTGACCCAAGTATTCGACACTATAAGAAGGCATTGCATGCGACTCAATCCTGCAAAATGCACATTCGCAGTAGAAGCTGGAAAATTCTTGGGTTTTATGCTCACACAAAGACGAATCGAGGCAAATCCGGATAAATACCGGGCCATACTCGACATGAAGAGCCCGACTTGTGTCAAAGAGGTACAACAACTCAACGGGAGGCTGGCAGCCTTATCCAGATTTCTAGTCGGATCGGCAATAAGATCTCTCCCCTTCTACGCCACTCTAAGGAAGGGAAAGAAGTTCGAATGGACAACGGAGTGCGAGCAAGCCTTCCAAGATTTCAAAAGATTCCTGGGACAACCACCTATCCTAACTCGGCCACGAGAAGGAGAACCACTCATATTGTACCTCGCAGTAGGAAGTCGGGCAGTAGCCTCAGCAATAGTTCGAGAATATGACAGTGGGCAACAACCCGTATATTTCATCAGTAAAGCATTACAAGGATCCGAGCTGAACTACCAAAAAATAGAAAAATTTGCCTACGCCCTCATACTAACATCTCGACGCTTTCTTCCATACTTCCAAGCTCACACCATTAGGGTTCAGACCAACCAGTCCATAAAAGGCATCCTACAGAAAACAAACTTAGCTGGAAGAATCCTACAGTGGACAGTCGAGTTATCCCAATTTGACCTCTAATACGAAGCTCGGACAGCCATCAAATCACAGTATCTGGCCGACTTCATTACATAGTACACTGACACACCAGAAACTCCTACAAAAGGGAATCTCTACGTGGACGACTCTTCAAACAAAATCGGGAGTGGTGCAGGTGTAATTATAGAAAGTGATCAGGGAAGCCAAATCAAGCTAAATAACCAAGCTGAATACGAGGCAGTACTGGCTGGTTTAAGGCTGGCTAAGAAGGTAGGAGCTTACCGTGTCCAGTGATTCATAAGTAGTCACCTCACAAATAGAAGGGAGCAACCAAGCTAAGGATCCCACCATGAAAAAATACCTCGTGTAATTCGGGGGACCCTGAACAAAACCAGAGAATAGCTCAGACAATTCGGGGGACCCAGGACAAAAACAGAAAACAGCTCGGACATCTCGAGGAATATGAAGTCCGACACATACCTCAGGAGCAGAATGTCCGAGCTGATGTATTTCAAAACCAGCCAACACCAACAGCTCGGACAATTCGGGGAACATGAAGTCCGACACATACCTCAGGAGCAGAATGCCCGAGCTGATGTCCTTTCAAAACTGGCCAGCACCAACAGCTTGGACAATTCGGGGATATGAGGTCCGACACATACCTCGGGAGCAGAATGCCCGAGCTGATGCATTTTCAAAACTAGCCAACACCAAACCAGGGGGCAATAACAGAAGTCTCATCCAGGCTACATTACAAGACCATAACAAGTCAATCTCGAAGGCGGTATAAGGGATGTACTCAGGGTCAGCCACAGTAACACGCATTAAAACTATGGAATCCAGCTAATCAGACATGCCGTCTGGGATCTTAGTATACATCTCAAAGACATAGGTCAACTATGGGGTTACTACCAAACAACTCGGACAAATAAGGAAACAACTCGGACAATAACAGCAAAATATTAGGTGTCAGATACAGAAGTAAAAGGGAAACCCCAGGACCCACATAAAAGTCAAGGGGCACCCTTTGGAGGCAACAACAGAGCAAAAACCCAAATACAAAGACAAAGCTTTACATCAAAAGAATGCTAACTTCCACATTGTCCCATGGTATGCGAAATCGTGATCATTCATTCCTTGGTAACGGCGCTAAAAACTTAATACGCACGTTCATAATCTTAGTTCTTTGTCACAACTTCACACAACTAACCAGCAAGTGCACTGGGTCGTCCAAGTAATAAACCTTACGTGAGTAAGGGTCGATCCCACGGAGATTGTCGGCTTGAAGCAAGCTATGGTCATCTTGCAAATCTCAGTCAGGCAGATTCATATGGTTATGGATATTTGAAAATTAAAATAGAATTAAAATATAAAATAGGATAGAGATACTTATGTAATTCATTGGAGAGAATTTCAGATAAGCGTATAGAGATGCTTTTGTTCCTCCTGAACCTCTGCTTTCCTACTGTCTTCATCCAATCATTCCTACTCCTTTCCATGTCAAGCTTTATGTAGGGCATCACCGTTGTCAATGGCTACATCCCGTCCTCTCAGTGAAAATGGTCCAAAATGCACTGTCACCGCACGGCTAATCATCTGTCGGTTCTCGGTCATACTGGAATAGGATTCAGTAATCCTTTTGCGTCTGTCAATACGCCCAGCACTCGCGAGTTTGAAGCTCGTCACAGCCATCCCTTCCCAGATCCTACTCAGAATACCACAGACAAGGTTTAGACTTTCCGGATCTCAAGAATGGCCGCCAATAATTCTAGCCTATAACACGAAGACTCTGATCTCACGATCAGGAGGCTAAGAGATACACATTCAAGCTTGTTTGCATGTAGAACGGAAGTGGTTGTCAGGCACGCGTTCATAAGTGAGAATGGTGATGAGCGTCACATAATCATCACAGTCATCATGTTCTTGTGTGCGAATGAATATCTTAGAGAAGAAATAGGCTTGAGTTGAATAGAAAAATAATAGTACTTTGCATTAATTTATGAGGAACAGCAGAGCTCCACACTTTAATCTATATTGTGTAGAAACTCTACCGTTGAAAATACATAAGTGATGAGGTCCGGGCATGGCCGAATGGCCAGCCTCCATAAAGGTCTAAGATAGCATCAGACTGATCAAGGATCAGACCAAGCTGTAAATACAATAGTAAAAAGTCCTATTTATACTAAACTAGTTACTAGGGTTTACAGAAATGAGTAAATGATGCAGAAATCCACTTTCGGGCCCACTTGGTGTGTGCTTGGGCTGAGCATTGAAGCTTTCACGTGTAGAGGTCTTCCTTGGAGTTAAACGCTAGTTTGTAACCTGTTTCTAGCGTTTAACTCTGCTTTGCAACCTGTTTTTGGCGTTTAACTCCAGAATAGGGTAGAGAGCTGGCGTTGAACGCCAGTTTGCGTCATCTAAATTCAAGCAAAGTATGATCTATTATATATTACTGGAAAGCCCTGGATGTCTACTTTCCAACGCAATTGAGAGCGTGCCATTTGGACTCTTGTAGCTCCAGAAAATCCACTTTGAGTGCAGGGAGGTCAGAATCCAACAGCATCTGCAGTCCTTCTTCAACCTCTGAATCTGATTTTTGCTCAAGTCCCTCAATTTTAGCCAGAAATTAATGAAATCACAGAAAAACACCCAAACTCATTGTAAAGTCCAGAAATGTGAATTTTATTTAAAAACTAATAAAAATATACTAAAAACTAACTAAATCATACTGAAAACTATGTAAAAACAATGCCAACAAGCGTATAAATTATCCGCTCACCAAACTTAAATTGTTGCTTGTCCCCAAGCAACTGAAAATCAAATAGGATAAAAAGAAGAGAATATACTATAAATTCCAAAATATCAATGAAACTTAGCTCCAATCAGATGAGTGGGACTAGTAGCTTTTTGCCTTTTGAATAGTTTTGGCATCTCACTTTATCCCTTGAAGTTCAGAATGATTGGCATCTATAGGAACTCAGAATTCAGATAGTGTTATTGATTCTCCTAGTTCAGTATGTTGATTCTTGAATACAGCTACTTTATGAGTCTTGGCCGTGGCCCTAAGCACTTTGTTTTCCAGTATTACCACCGGATACATAAATGCCACAGACACATAATTGGGTGAACCTTTTTAGATTGTGACTCAGCTTTGCTAGAGTCCCCAATTAGAGGTGTCCAGGGTTCTTAAGCATACTCTTCTTTTTGCTTTGGACCTCGACTTTAACCGCTCAGTCTCAAGTTTTCACTTGACACCTTCACGCAACAAGCACATGGTTAGGGACAGCTTGGTTTAGCCGCTTAGGCCGGATTTTATTCCTTTAGGCCCTCCTATCCACTGATGCTCAAAGCCTTGGATCCTTTTTATTACCCATGCCTTTTGGTTTTAAGGGCTATCGGCATTTTGCTCTTGCCTTTTGGTTTAAAGAGCTTTTGGCTTTTTCTGCTTGCTTTTCCTTTTCTTTCTCTTTTTTTTTTCGCCATTTTTCTTTTCTTTTTTTTTTCGCAAGCTTTTGTATTCACTGCTTTTTCTTGCTTCAAGAATCAATTTTATGACTTTTCAGATTATCAAATAACATGTCTCCTTTTCATCATTCTTTCAAGAGCCAACATGTTTAACATTCATAAACAACAAATTCAAAAGACATATGCACTGTTCAAGCATTCATTCAGAGAACAGAAAGTATTGTCACCCCATCAAAATAATTAAACTAATTTCAAGGATGAATTCGAAACTCATGTACTTCTTGTTCTTTTGTAATTAAAACATTTTTTATTTAAGAGAGGTGATGGATTCATAGGACATTCATAACTTTAAGGCATAGACACTTAAATACTAATGATCATGTAATAAGACACAAACAAAAATATAAAGCATAGTAAACGAAAAATAGGAAAATAAGAACAAGGAGATTAAGGAATGGGTCCACCTTAGTGAGGATGACGTCTTCCTCTTCTTAAAGAACCAATGGTGCTCTTGAGCTCCTCTATGTCTCTTCCTTGTCTTTGTTGCTCCTCCCTCATAGCTCTTTGATCTTCTCTAATCTCATGGAGGATGATGGAGTGCTCTTGGTGCTCCATCCTTAGTTGTCCCATATTGAAACTTAATTCTCCTAGGGAGGTGTTAATTTGCTCCCAATAGTTTTGTGGAGGAAAGTGCATCCCCTGAGGCATCTCAGGGGTTTCATGGTGAGGAATTTCTTCATGCTCTTGTTGAGGTCCATGATCTCTTATTTGATCCATCCTTTTCTTAGTGATGGGCTTCTCCTCTTCAATGAGGATGTCTCCCTCTATGTCAATTCCAGCCGAATTGCAGAGGTGACAAATGAGGTTAGGAAAGGCTAACCCTGCCAAAGTGGAAGACTTGTCAGCCACCTTATAGAGTTCTTGAGGTATAATCTCATGAACTTCCACTTCCTCCCCAATCATGATACTATGGATCATGATGGCCCGGTCTACAGTAACTTCAGACCGGTTGCTAGTAGGAATAATTGAGCGTTGAATAAACTCTAACCATCCTTTAGCTACAGGCTTAAGGTCCAGTCTTCTCAATTGAACCGGCTTTCCTCTTGAGTCAACTTTCTATTGAGCTCCTTCCACACATATGTCCATGAGGACTTGGTCCAACCTTTGATCAAAGTTGACCCTTCTAGTATAGGGGCGTGCGTTTTCTTGCATCATTGGCAAGTTGAACGCCAACCTTATATTTTTCGAACTGAAATCTAAGTAATTCCCCCGAACCATTGTATGCCAATTCTTTGGATTCGGGTTCACACTTTGATCATGGTTCCTAGTGATCCATGCGTTTGCATAGAACTCTTGAACCATTGAGATCCTGACTTGTTGAATAGGATTAGAGAGAACTTCCCACCTTCTTCTTCTAATCTCTTGTCGGATCTCTGGATGTTCGCTCTTTTTGAGCTTGAAAGGAACCTCAGTGATCACTTTCTTCTCTGCCACAACTTCATAGAATTGGTCTTGATGGACCTTTGAGATGAATCTCTCCATCTCCCATGACTCAGAGGTGGAAGCAATTGCCTTCCCTTTCCTCTTTCTTGAGATTTCTCTGGCCTTAGGTGCCATTAATGGTTATATAAAAATAAAAAGCAATGCTTTTACCACACCAAACTTAAAATGTTTGCTCGTCCCCGACCAAAAGAAGAAGGAAAGAAAGAGAAGAGGAAGAAAAATGGAGGAGAGGGAGAGAGGTGTGTATTCGGCCAAGGGGAAGAAGAGAGGGTTGTGTTGTGTGAAAATGAAGAAGGAATGAGTGGTTTATATAGGAGTGGGGGGAGGTTTAGGGTTTGGGAGGGAAAAGAGTTTGAAATTTGGAGGTAGGTGGGGTTTTTGGGGAAGAGAGGATGTATGTGAGTGGTGAAGAGGTGATGGGGAAGAGTGATTGAGGTGATTGGTGAAGGGTATTTGTGGAAGAGAGTTATGAAAAGGTGTGAAGAGGAGAGAAGAAAAAGGTGGGGATCCTGTGGGTCCACAGATCCTGTGGGGTCCACAGATCCAGTGGGGTCAAGGACTTAACATCCCTGCTCCAATTAGGCGTGTAAAACTCCCTTAGCATGCATGTCTCGCGTTAAACCCCAGCTTGCTGCTTATTTTTGGCGTTAAACGCCCACATGTTGCTTGTTTCTGGCGTTTAACGCCACTTCCATGCTCTGTTCTGGCGTTAAACGCCAGTCTGGTGCTTATTTCTGGCATTTAACACCAGCTTGATGCTTCTTTCTGGCGTTAAACGCCAGTTTGATGCTTCTTACTGGTGTTTAAACGCCAGTAAGTTTTTCCTCCAGGGTGAGCTGTTTTTAATGCTGTTTTTCATTTTGTTTTTAATTATTCAGTAGTTTTTGTGACTTCACATGATCATCAACCTAAAGAAAACATAAAATAAAAATAGAAAATAATTAAATATAGTTAAATAACATTGGGTTGCCTCCCAATAAGCGCTTCTTTAATGTCAATAGCTTGACAGTGAGCTCTCATGGAGCCTCACAGATATTCAGAGCATTGTTGGGACCTCCCAACACCAAACTTAGAGTTTAAATGTGGGGGTTAAACACCAAACTTAGAGTTTGGTTGTGGCCTCCCAACACCAAACTTAGAGTTTGACTGTGGGGGCTTTGGTTGACTCTGCAGTGAGAGAAGCTTTTCATGCTTCCTCTCCATGGTTACAGAAGGAGAACCTTGACTTTTAAATACAAGGTAGTCCTTATTCAGTTGAAGGACCAACTCTCCTCTGTCCACATCAATCACAGCTCTTGCTGTGGCTAGGAAGGGTCTTCCAAGGATGATGGATTCATCCTCATCCTTTCCAGTGTCTATTATTATGAAATCAGCAGGGATGTAAAGGCCTTCAACCTTTACTAGCACGTCCTCTACTGGTCCATAAGCCTGTTTTCTTGAGTCGTCTGCCATCTCTAATGAGATTCTGGCAGCTTGCACCTCAAAGATCCCAAGTTTCTCCATTATAGAGATTGGCATAAGGTTAATGCCTGACCCCAGGTCACACTGAGCCTTCTCAAAGGTTATGGTGCCTATGGTACAGGGTATTAAGAATTTACCAGGATCCTGTTTCTTTTGAGGTAATTTCTGCCTATCCAATGCATTCAGTTCATTGGTGAGCAAGGGAGGTTCATCTTCCCAAGTCTCGTTACCAAATAATTTGGAATTCAGCTTCATGATTGCACAAAGGTACTTAGCAACTTGCTCTTCAGTAATGTCTTCATCCTCTTCAGAGGAAGAATACTCATCAGAGCTCATGAAGGGCAGAAGTAGGTTGAATGGAATCTCTATGGTCTCTAGTTGAGCTCAGATTCCTTTGGTTCCTCAAAAGGAAACTCCTTATTGGTCAGTGAACGTCCCAGGAGGTCTTCCTCACTAGGATTCACATCCTCCTCCTCCTCTTTGGGTTCGGCCATACCAAGTAAGGTAATGGCCTTGCACTCTCTTTTTGGATTCTCTTCTATATTGCTTGGGAGAGTACTAGGAGGGGTTTCAGTGACTCTTTTACTCAGCTGGCCCACTTGTGCCTCCAAATTTCTAATGGAGGACCTTGTTTCATTCATGAAACTTAAAGTGGCCTTAGATAGATCAGAGACTATATTTGCTAAGCTAGATGGATTCTGCTCAGAATTCTCTGTCTGTTGCTGAGTGGATGATGGAAAAGGCTTGCTATTGCTAAACCTGTTTCTTCCACCATTATTAAAGCCTTGTTGAGGCTTTTGTTGATCCTTCCATGAGAAATTTGGATGATTTTTCCATGAGTGATTATAGGTGTTTCCATAGGGTTCTCCCATGTAATTCACCTATGCTATTGCAGGGTTCTCAGGATCATAAGCTTCTAAAGGCATACAATAATTTTTCTAAAGGCATACAATAATTTATTTTTAAAATTTTTTTGCAAATTTTTCGAAAATAAAAAGAATAAAAACAAAAACTTAAAATTAAAATAAAATTACCTAATCTGAGCAACAAGATGAACCGTCAGTTGTCCAAACTCAAACAATCCCCGGCAACAGCGCCAAAAAATTGGTATGCAAAATCGTGATCATTCATTCCCCGGCAACGGCGCCAAAAACTTGGTATGCGAAATCGTGATCATTCATTCTTTGGTAACGGCGCTAAAAACTTAATACGCACGTTCATAATCTTAGTTCTTTGTCACAACTTCACACAACTAACCAGCAAGTGCACTGGGTCGTCCAAGTAATAAACATTACGTGAGTAAGGGTCGATCCCACGGAGATTGTCAGCTTGAAGCAAGCTATGGTCATCTTGCAAATCTCAGTCAGGCAAATTCATATGGTTATGGATATTTGATAATTAAAATAGAATTAAAATATAAAATATGATAGAGATACTTATGTAATTCATTGGTGAGAATTTTAGATAAGCGTATAGAGATGCTTTTGTTCCTCCTGAACCTCTGCTTTCCTGCTGTATTCATCCAATTATTCCTACTCCTTTCCATGGCAAGCTTTATGTAGGGCATCACCGTTGTCAATGGCTACATCCCGTCCTCTCAGTGAAAATGGTCCAAAATGTGCTGTCACCGCATGGCTAATCATCTGTCGGTTCTCGATCATACTGGAATAGGATTCAGTAATCCTTTTGCGTCTGTCACTACGCCCAGCACTCGCGAGTTTGAAGCTCGTCATAGCCATCCCTTCCCAGATCCTACTCGGAATACCACAGACAAGGTTTATACTTTCCGGATCTCAAGAATGGCCGCCAATAATTCTAGCCTATACCACGAAGACTCTGATCTCACGATCAGGAGGCTAAGAGATACACATTCAAGCTTGTTTGCATGTAGAACGAAAGTGGTTGTCAGGCACGTGTTCATAAGTGAGAATGGTGATGAGCATCACATAATCATCACATTCATCATGTTCTTGTGTGCGAATGAATATCTTAGAGAAGAAATAGGCTTGAGCTGAATAGAAAAACAATAGTACTTTGCATTAATTCATGAGGAACAGCAGAGCTCCACACTTTAATCTATGGTGTGTAGAAACTCTACCGTTGAAAATACATAAGTGATGAGGTCCAGGCATGGCCGAATGGCCAGCCTCCATAAAGGTCTAAGATAGCATTAGACTGATCAAAGATCAGACCAAGCTGTAAATACAATAGTAAAAAGTCCTATTTATACTAAACTAGTTACTAGGATTTACAGAAATGAGTAAATGATGCAGAAATCCACTTCTGGGCCCACTTGGTGTGTGCTTGGACTGAGCATTGAAGCTTTCATGTGTAGAGGACTTCCTTGGAGTTAAACGCCAGTTTGTAACATGTTTTTGGTGTTTAACTCTGCTTTGCAACCTGTTTCTGGCGTTTAACTCCAGAATAGGGCAGAGAGCTGGCGTTGAACGCTAG
The DNA here is from genome assembly GCF_003086295.3 of Arachis hypogaea. NCBI lineage: Eukaryota > Viridiplantae > Streptophyta > Magnoliopsida > Fabales > Fabaceae > Arachis > Arachis hypogaea. Next base: position 34,418,482 of record NC_092046.1, on the reverse strand, counting down.
TTTGCGTCATCTAAACTCGAGCAAAGTATGAACTATTATATATTTCTGGAAATCCCTGGATGTCTACTTTCCAACACAATTGAGAGCGCGCCATTTGGACTTCTGTAGCTCCAAAAAATTCACTTTGAGTGCAGGGAGGTCAGAATCCAACAGCATCTGCAGTCCTTCTTCAATCTCTGAATATGATTTTTGCTCAAGTCCCTCAATTTCAGCCAGAAATTACCTGAAATCAAAGAAAAACATACAAACTCATAGTAAAGTCCAGAAATGTGAATTTTATTTAAAAACTAATAAAAATATACTAAAAACTAACTAAATCATACTGAAAACTATGTAAAAATAATGCCAAAAAGCATATAAATTATCCGCTCATCACCCCCACCAGAGGAGCTCATCAGTGTAACATCACCTTGGCCATTCGCAAAGTGGGGACTCGACCTCGTCGGACTATTTCCCCAAGGATTGGGACAAGTCAAGATCCTCATTGTAGGGTTGGATTACTTCACAAAATGGATTGAGGCAGAGCCCCTAGCTAATGCCATTGCTCAAAGAAGACAGAAATTCTTGTACAACAACATTGTTACAAGGTTTGGGGTTCCTTACTCCATCACCACAGACAATGGCACTCAATTCACGGACACAGGTTTCAAGAAGTTGGTGGCTGACTTCAAAATAAAGCACCAATTCACATCTGTAGAACATCCACAAGCCAATGGACAAGCAGAAGTTTCCAACAAAGTCATACTAGCTGGGTTAAAACGGAGACTACAGGACGTAAAGGGAGCTTGGGCTGAAGAGCTCCCACAAGTCCTATGGGCATATCGGACAACTCCACACTCCACTACAAAGGAATCACCTTTCCGATTAGCTTACGGAATGGAGGCAATGATCCCAGTGGAGATCAAAGAAGGATCGTCCAGAGTGATCCACTACAGTGAAGAGGCCAACTCCTAACTTCAAAAGGAAGAGCTCGACCTACTTCCAGAAATCCAAGAAAGAGCTCGGATCAAGGAAGAGGTGTTAAAACGTCGAATGGCCTCAAGATACAATCAGAAGGTAGTACAGCGAAGCTTTGCCAGCAACGACCTCATCCTAAATCCGAAATGATATCGGAACAAGTCGACTGGGAGAGGGGAAGCTAGCAGCTAACTGGAAAGGACCCTACCGAGTTATAGAGGTACTGGGAAAGGGCTACTACAGAGTATCCAACCTCGAGGGGCAAGAGCTACCATGGTCATGGCATGCCTGCAATCTAAAAAGGGTGCCAGGCTGAGATCCAAAAAGATTGCCCGACCTAGAAGGGTAAGTACTAACATGTACACACTCTTATCTTCATTTTATTGTTTAAAAGATTGCAGATTCCCTAAAAAGTTTCCTACCAAGACGCCCGATTACGGCAGGTCGGCAAGGTGAAAACTAAATTCACCGCCTGATCACGACAAAGTCGGCAAGATGAAAACCAAATTCATCGTCCGATTACAAAGCGACAAGTCGGCAAGGTGAAAACCAACTTCACCGCCCGACCACGATGAAAACCAAATTCATCGTTTGATTTCGACAAAGGTCGACAAAATGAAAACCAAATTCACTACTCTACCAAGACGCATTAATCTGAGCGCAAAAATTCACTGTCCGATCACGACAAGGCCGGCGGGGTGAAAACCAAATTCACCGCCCGATCACGATAAAAGTCGGCAAAGATGAAAGCAGAATTCATCGCCCGATTTCGACAAGGTCGGCAAAAAAGTGAAAGCAGAATTCTTCGCCCGATTATAAAGCTACAGATCGGCAGAAAGGGAAAATCAGATTCACTGCTCAATCACAATAAAGACCAACGAAGATGAAAACCAAATTCATCAAAAGGTTGACCAAACGGGGATCAAACCCAATTTCTACAAAATCGGCAAAGATGAAAACAGAATAATGCAAGAAATTATCGAAAGTGATCCATAGAAAGGACCTGATGAGATCTTAATAAAAATGGATTGCTAAATAATAACTTAAAGACAGGCCGACGTAAAGAAGTCGGACCAGTCAATAACCCAAGTTATAAAAAGTAAATCCCTGGAAAGAGGTATGGCCATCCCTATAAAAGAGGATTACTATAACTTAGAAGGGCCTGACATGATGAAGTCGGCCTAGAACATAAAGTTATAAAAGTAATCCCTAAAAGAGACCTGACAGAGGTCCAATAAAGAGGATTACTAGAAATAACTTAGAAGGGCCCGACATGATGAAGTCGGCCCAGAACATAAAGTTATAAAAGTAATCCCTGAAAGAGACCTGACAGAGGTCCAATAAAGAGGATTACTAGAAATAACTTAGAAGGGCCCAACATGAAAAAGTCAGCCCAAAACCAAAAAGTTATAAAAAGTAATCCCTGAAAGAGACCTGACAAAGGTCCAAGAAAGAGGATTACTAAAAATAACTTAGAAGGGACTGACGTAAAGAAGTCATCCCATAAACAAAAAAGTTATAAAAAGTAATCCATAAGAAGAGACCTGACAAAGGTCCAAATAAAATGGATTACTAGAAATAACTTAGAAGCGACCGACATGAAGAAGTCGGCCCAAGACGATTAAAGCAACAGAGTTATAAAAAGTAAATCCATAAAAAAGAGATCCGGTGAAACGTGATTAAAAATGGATTACCAAAAATAACTCAGAAAGAATCGACAAGCGAAGTCGACCAACGAAAGCTACAGAGTGGACGGACAAGAGAAGTCGGACCAACGAAAGCTACAGCTTGGATCGACACGAGAAGTCGAACCAACGAAAAGCGTGCGCTAAAAGGGACACAGCTTTGCCCAAAAAGGCACGGCTCCATGACAAGGCTATAAAAAATGTTCAGACCAACTAAAAAGGTTCTACCAAGAACACTAAAAGTTGTCGGACAAGTTAGCCCCAAAGGTCATCCCACCTCGACCAAACAGGAGACAAACAAAACAAGATCTAATCAAAAAGAGGTTGGACAACAAAGTACCAACACTCTATAAACATCTCACAAAGGCCAAGGAAAGGTCAAAATACCAAAGCCAGAAGTGCTTCGCTGAAAAGTACGAAGTCTTGAAAAATAGACACTACTTAAAAAGCCAAAAGCACGGCCTCAAAGATAGAGCTAAAAATTCATCCAAACAAAAAGGTTCCCCATCAGAACATTACCTAAAAAGTTGTTGGATTATGACTAAAAAGCCCGAGCAGTGAAGACAAACAAGTCGAAAGTACACCAAACTTAAACCTTGCTTGTCCCCAAGCAAGAAAAGAATCATGCAATAAAGATTGACAATCCAAGGTAAAAAGAATAGCAACTCAATGTTTATGGTAAGCTAGTTTTCTAAGCATGATACAATCACAAAAGAAATGTAAATGATTGATGCTTCTATCTAGTTCAATTTATGAAATCTTTGTCTTATATTCCTTCCTTGAAACAAGCTTTTGATTTTCTTATTAGCTTCTCCTTTTGGGTGCTTTACCCCATAAGTTGATAACAAAGCTACGACTCTAAATGCTTTGTTTTCAAGTATTACCACTTGATACATAAGCACCACAAGCATTTAATTAGAGGACTTCATTAAGTTCATTTGTTTCTTTTCTTGATTCTCTAATCATTGATGCTCAGAGCCTTGAGCTTTGAGGGAGTGCTTTTGCACTTGAGCCTAGCCTTGACTTCTAAGTGTTTTGTTTTCAAGCATTTTACTTGATACATAAACACCACAAGTACTTAACAATGAAATTGTCATTGGTACTCAGAGCCTTCAGCTTTCTCATTCTTTCCCTTTTTCTTTTCTTGCTTTAATTGTATTTGCTTCTTCAAGGTTTTCATGATTGTCAAAAGATTTCACAAAATGTCCAAGATGAAAACTTCAATTAAATAAAATCTAATGCAATTGAGGAACAATTAACCAGACTAGCCTTTCAATACTTGTATGCACATGCTAAGTTCTTCTTTAATTCCTTGTTTGTTTATGATCATGATGCGTTTTTTTTTTTTTTTTGCTTTTGAATTCACAAAACTCAAGTTGGTAGTTATAATGTCACAGCAACATGTTGTAAATCAAAATTCAAGCTATGCTTATTCATACCACACATGCATACAGAGAGATAAAGACAATCATGCAATTTAGAGTACTGGAAACAAATGAGAGGAAAAGGGACTTTACAACCTTGTAGTTCATCTTCATCATTGTTGTCCTTTTTCGTCTATTCTTCCTCTTCCCTTGCCAAACTCAGAATGCTTGCTCATCCTCAAGCAATAATTAGAACAACGGCTATGGGGCTAAGATGGATCATGAATGTCTTACACAATGAAATGTTAGTAGTACATGTGTTCTAAGCAAGCAAAATTAAAGATAATAATCAAGGCACAAGAGACAGAGACAGTGTGATTGCAAACTTAAGACGGTGAGCACAATACATTGCATAAAAGATAAGTGGCACACCAAACTTAGTGTGACACTTTCACTTGAAATTAATGCAAGTATCTAGTAAAGATTGAAAGCAAATTTTGTTGCATAGCAACACCAAACTTAGAATGCAAACATATGTCAATTTATTTGAATTAAAACTAAACAAAAGGAACTGTTATATGTTGAATACAATCACCAAGCCAAAAATCTGTCATGAATAAGGATCTCTTGGCGCTTGTATTAACAAAAATAGTTAAGAAGCAAAATAAGTGAAAACATTAAAAGCAGAGAAATACTAAAGTAGACAGAATAACAAAGTGTCAAACCAAAAGAAAGATAAATTTGCAGAGGCATTGTGATTATGCAGACAAGTGGTGCTACTGGATGACTTGCATATAAAAATAAGTGGCACACCAAACTTAGAATCTTAGTGTGACACTTTCATGTAAAATTGATGCAATCATCCCAAGGGATTGAAAATAATTTGTTGCAGGGAAACACCAAACTTAGAATGTAACCATGTGCCTATTTATTGAATTTAAACAAAGCAAAGAAAGAAAACAAAGCAAAGAAGAGAAACGTTACCTACTGTTGGTATGTTGTTCTTCACTTTCTTCCTCTTCTTCCAGTTTGTTAAGAGGAGTGACCTCAAGGGGGAAGAGGTTTCAGCTATTGTCCCCTTTCTTGGTTTCCTCTCAGCAAGCTTTCTTTTGTACATGGCTTGATTGAGCTTGCTTACTAGTGATCCAGGGGTTGGATTGCTTGTGGTTGACCTCCTCTTGAATGTTGTCCTTGATATCTTGGTCACAATCCTCTTCTTGGTGCTTTTGTTAATTGCCTTTACTTCATTGAATCCAAGTCTTGGTGGTTGTGTGATTGTTGGAGTGTTCTCTTCATCAAGAGCTTTTTGAATTGATGGTTCAGTGGCCGCTTCCTTCCTGTAATCTTCTGCTTCAATTGAATGTGAATCTCCTTGATTTTCTTCCTCCATTTCTTCTTCATGATTTTCCATTAAGTCCTTTGGGAAGGAATCTTCATGTTCCATTGTCACTTCAATTAGCCTCTGTGGACATGGAATCCTTGGCTCATGTTCCTTATCCTTCATTGCAATTTCACTTGACATAGGGACCTTTTATTCTTGTTTTTCCACTTCCTCACCCACAAATTGGTCTTCATCCTCACTGTTTGATGGTTTTAAGTTCCCCCTTGTTTGCTCTAAGGGCCCATTTATCTTCTTGAGGATGATTTCTTTCTAGGATTGGGGTTGTGTGTATCTTTCCACGAGTTTTCTATGTATTTCAATGGCTTGAAGGTAATCCTCATCTGTTGGTTCAAGAGATGAAGGTTGAGAATAATTTTGGTGACATGGATGTGTTGTGGTGAATTTGTGTTGAGGGGTGTGGAATGAGTTGTGTGATTGATGGGATGACTTGTATGGATTTTGGAGGAAACTTTGTGTTGAGGCATAATCAAGTGATGAAGAACTTTCAAATAAGAAACTGGGACATGAGGGTGAATGCTCTTTCATTCCTTGGTGATACTCCCAGCCACCATTAGAATAATGACTTGAATCATTTTGTGGTGGTGAAAAGTATCCCATATGATTCTCTTGCTCATCTTGTGTCTCTGAAGCAAATCTCCATGGATTGGAGTGCTCAGAATTTGTATTTTTTTGGTGATATTCCCAGCCATCATTAGAGATTGGTGATGGTGGGTAATATCCCATAAAATTTGTTTGATCATAAGATGAGTTGAACTCCATTTGAATTTTGGAAAACACAACACCAAGGAAAATTGAAATTCATATCTCAGAGATGAATTTCTTAGTGAGGTAATAACTCAAACACCTTAGTGTCAAAAGAAATAAAAAAATTAAAAGAACTGTACAAAGCAAAAACAAAGAAAATGCTTAATCTAGACCACCATTCACTTAATCATTGTTAATCTTTGCCAATCCCCGGCAACGGCGCCAAAAACTTGATATGCGAAAAATTAATTTATTAACGCGCAACCGGCAAGTATACCGGGTCGCATCAAGTAATAAAACTCACTAAGAGTGAGGTCGATCCCACGGAGATTGGTAGATTAAGCAACTTTAGTTAAATGGTATTTTTAGTCAAGCAAACATGGTTTTAATTTCATGAGATTTTAATTCTTGAATGTAATTGCAAAAATTAAATGACAAGGAATCTAAAGAATTTCAATGAAGAAATAAGATAAGAGTAAATGACTGAAACTTAAAGTGCAAGAAGCTTAAATGACATTAGAGATAAATTGCAAGGAAGTAAAGGTTGCAGAATTTAAAGAGCAGAAGAGTAAATCGCAAGAAATAGAGAAACAGAATGTAAATGACAAGAATAATAAATTGCAAGAATGTATAAGGGAATTGGGTAATGGGTATTCAAACAACTAAAGAGCAAAAGAAATGAGAATTAATGATGGAAAAGATCATTAGGGATCAGAGTTGCAAATTCTCATGAATTGATGTTGATCAATTCCTTCTCAATCATGGGTATAGATCCATGGCAGATTGTGGGTAATTGAGTCCCAATCTCTTGGTAACTCAATTTCTCTCAACACAACCAATTGCCACTCTCGTGATCTAATTGTTCATGAAAAGAGATGAAGTTCAATTTCTAATCCAAGCCACACAACTTCCAGAATCTCAACTAAGGGAGGTTACATCTCACATACCAACCCAAAGTGTATTGATCAAAGAAATCATGAAAGGATGAACTCTAATTAAATCTGTGAAGAACAAGAGTTTCCTCTTAGATGAACCACTTGAATTGAGAAGGAAAAGAAAAGTTATCAACCCATTCAAATGAGCAGAGCTCCTCCCCCTAATGAAAATGGGGTTTAGTGAATCATAGCTCTAAATTCAACAACAAGTCCAAAAGTAAACATTCCAATTGAATAGAGAAGAATAATGAAGAATGAAGAAGTTCTTGAAAATTGAAATTCAAAAATTACAAAAGAAAACTAACTTCCTCCCTGCTATGCTTCCCAATTGGGAGTGTAGCACCAAGTAGAGTGAAAAGCTAGTAAAAGTAACTACTATGATGTAAAGTGTAAAAAATGTCTAAGAGTCCCCTTTAAGTACAAAACTATTCTCTATTTATACTATTCCTAAAACTCCTTGAAATTCTCCTTTTGGGTTAGCAATTTGGGCCTTGCTCTCGTTGATTTTGCTTCATGAAAGAATTCTTGTCAAACAGAGGAAACATGGCTCATTTTCATTGCTCTGGCCCAATGGCCTGGCGTTATTGGCAAACATGCCAGCCTTGGTGCACATTGGCAACGTGCATAGTAATTTCCTGGGAGTGGGACATGGTGCTTGGGCGTTGTTGCCCAAGTTGTTGCCCAAGTTGTTGCTAAACACTTGCTTGTTCTTCACTTTTTATGCTTGATGTTGCCTGAACTTTGAGCTTCAATACTTTGCTTTAATATAAACTATTATATATCATTGGAAAGCTCGGAATGTCTTTTTTCCAATGCACTTAGGATCATCTCATTTGGACCTTCCTAGCTCAAGTTATGCTCCATTGAAGAGGGCAAGGTCAGGCTACCTTGGTTGGGCGTTTTTACCAAACACGCCACTAATAACGTGCTCAATAACTCCTCTAGCCCAATTTCTTGGCCTGGGCGTTGTTGCTGGAGTTGCCAAGGAACACGTCAGTTCATCCTTGCCTTGGCAACGTGTTCGACCCCCTTTTTTTGCTCATTCATACCTCCTTGAATCTCAACCTCATTTCCTTATTTTTAGGGTCTAAAGATGACTCTGATTCGAGCTTCCATTTCATGCTTCACTATGGACTATTATATATTGGAAAGCTCTAGATATCAGCTTTCCAGCGCAACTGAAAGCACCTTAATTAGATCTCTGTAGCTCAATTTATGTTCCATTGAAGAAGGCAAGGTCAGGCTACCTGGCGTTGTTGCCCAAGTTGTTGGCAAACACGCCAGCAACAATGCCCTTAGTGTTTGAGGCTCTAAATAAAGCCCGCTTTTGAGTCTTCAAATGAACTCCAATCCCATGCTATGATATATGGTTGGAAAGCTCTTGATGTCTACTTTCCAATGCCACTAAAATCATTTCATTTGGAGTTTTTTAGCTCACGATATGCTCCTTTGAAGAGGGCAAGGTCAGGCTGCCTTGGCTGGGCGTTTTTGGTGAAGTTGTTGGCAAACACGCCACCAAAAATGTGATCGACCTCCTCTGGCCCAAGTTCATGGCTTTGGCATTGTTGTGGGCGTTGCCAGGGAACACGCCAGTTCATTCCCTGCCTGGCAACGCTCTCGATCACCTTTTTGTGGCTCATTCATGCCTCCCTAACTCTCAACTCCAAAATATGCCCAAAATTCCTCTTTTCTTCTTTTTAGCTTATTTTGTGCTCTTTTGCTTCTTTTTCTTCTTATTTTCTACAAAATTTATAAAATCAAAAGATCAAGAAAATATACCATTTAAGCACAAAAGAATGCAATAATTAAGCACTAATTATAAATTTCTTGTATGAAAAAGCATAGAAAAACATGACATGGTGACATGTCATCAAAGGGTGAAAAAGACCTCTCAACAAACTAAAAAAGGGGCAATACCAGACTCACACAAGGAGAAACTACTCAAGATCGACCAAAGTCAGGATGCTTGAGCACGACTTCCCCAAAGAGATCAAAGCTCTGAAAGCACGATCCACGGAAAGGTCCGAACTCAAGCAGGGGCAAAGTCGTATAGGTCGATGTCAGCTAAGAAGAGGTGCAAAAATGATCTCAAAAAAGTCAAAAGGTTGGGAAACAACTTAAGGCTCAAATGTGCTTAGCCAAAAGGGATACAACTCCACTAAAAGAAGGCACAAACTCAAACAGGGCTACGAACGTCATCCGAGACTAAAAAAGGTTCTATATAAAGAACACTAAAAATTCATTGGACAAGTCACTAAAAGCCCGGATATCAAGCCGCAAGGATAACTTCGCCAAAGCAGAGGGTTGTCAACACAAAATTAAAGCAAGGCGTGATCCAGAAGGCAAGGGTAGAAAACCCACACTACCACTCAAAAGAGGTTGGACTGTGAAGTACCAAACCTCTAGAAAATCTGCAAAGATTGCAAAGCAATGAAGAAACAAAGCCAGACAGATGCTTGAGCACGACTTCCAAAGAGATCGAAGCTCTGAAAAGCACGATCTCACGGAAAGATCGAACTCAAGCAGGGGCACTGTTCATACCTTGGGTCAAGCTGTCCGATCTGGGATGTTTAGCGACAAGCCGACCGACCTCTTCAGATCAGACTATCCGACCTCTTCAGATCAGACTATCCGAGCTCTTCACAAAGAGCTCGGACAAAATGCCACAGAGGCCTAAGTAGGCCCAAACAAAGGAACACAGCCCAATCTAAAGGCAGCTAAAGCCCAGAAAAGATAAAGGCGGTTCCCCAGAAGATAAGATGACCTCACTCAAAGATAAGATAAGATAAGATAAGATAACTAACTTATCTTATCAAAAAAGGTCACTCCAAACTACTATCAATACACTGGAGCACCCAGGTATAACTCATACTCTGATTCTACTAAAAACCTGCTTAATACCCTTGCTAACTTAACCATTGGAGTCCCTTGCAGGTACCCCCCACCCTCCGGTGGCGAAGGATCAGCAGTGCAGCCAGTCCAACAAGTCGGACACGACAGCTCCGGCCGCCACTCACAGCCAGACACGTCAGCACCGACTAGTACAGAAGATCTCGTCCGAGATCGACCTCCAGTTTCAGGTAACCCTCGGAATAGGTACCACCATCCTCTGGTGACGAAGGATCATTAACATTACCAGTCCAGCAAGTCGGACGCGATAGCTCCGGCCACCACCCACAAGTCAGACACGTCATCTCTGACCAGCATAGAAGATCTCGACCAAGATCGACCTACAGTTTCAGGTAACCCTTGGAACATTGGTGCCGTTTCTGGGGACCTGAAAGTCATCCCACCATCATGGCGAACAACCTTGACAACGACCGTGACTCTGACCTAGAAGACAGGACACCGCACAAGAACGCGGACATCACACCAAAGGATACGCTTGAACCAAACAAAGACAAGAATTCGCCAAATTCAGAAATCATGGAAGCACTTTAAGCTCAACAAGATCGCCTCAAACTGCTCGAAAAAGAGGCCAAACGTCAACGAGAAGCTGAAAGAAACCTCTAGAGAGAAACTAGGCGACGCCGAGAGTTGGAGGATAAACTCCTAAAACTCGAAGCCGACCTCAAAAACAAGACTATACAGTCTAGTCATGAAGATAACCCCCGCAAAGATCAAGACCCATTCACCAAAGAGATTATGAAAGCCAAAGTTCCAAAGGACTTCAAAGCTCCCGACATAACCCCATACGATGGCACATCAGATCCAAGCCATCATCTCAGTAATTTTAGAAGCAGAATGTATCTCACCAATGCTTCAGATGCAATTCGGTGCAAAGCCTTCCCGACTACCTTAACAAAAACAACTTTTAAATGGTTCGACAATCTGCCCCCAAGGTCCATCACAAGCTTTGACGACTTAGCTGGAAAGTTTCTTGCCAGATTCTCCATCCAGAAGGACAAAACCAAGCACGCCCTGAGCCTGTTAGGGATCAAGCAAGGAGACCGGGAAAGTCTTTGCAACTATATGGAAAGATTCAACAAAGCATGTTTGGACATACAAAGTCTGCCAACAGAAGCAGCCATTATGGGCCTCATCAATGGCTTACGAGAGGGATCTTTTAGTCACTCCATATCAAAAAGACATCCCATATCTCTAAATGAAGTACAGGAACGAGCTAAGAAGTACATCAAGATGGAGGAAAACTCTCGAATAGGAGAGACTTCAAAATCCAGATTCTCCTACTCCTCCCGAGATAAAGATAAAGATTCCAAGAAAAAAGAAGATCAGCATGGAGAGAAGATTAAGAAATACCACAATTACACCCCTCTTCGGGTGTCTCTTGTAGAAGTTTACCGAGAAGTATGCCATATTGAGAAAATTCCACCACCTCGACCAATTAAAAGCAAAAAAGGAGGCGAAAATCGGACATAATATTATGAATACCATCGAATCTATGGACATCCTACCAACGAGTGCTTCAACCTAAAGAATGTCATAGAAAAATTGGTAAGAGAGGAAAGACTAGATCGGTACTTAGCCAGCAAAACAGATGAGCCCAGAAAAAGAAGAAGAGACGAAGAAGTCGGACGAACTGAACGCCCACTTCATACCCCAGAAAGACATGTCCATATGATACATGGAGGATTTGCAGGGGGAGGACTTTCCAAATCATCTCGCAAAAGACACCTTAAAGAAGTATATCACGTCGAGGGAGGAGAAGAAACACCCGACCTCCCTACTATTACTTTCACTAAAGAGGATGCGGCTGGCATCATCTCGGGACATGACGATCCCATGGTCATCACTATCATATTGGCCAATGCTAACCTCCACTGCACACTGGTGGACCAAGGAAGCTCGGATGATATATTGTTTAAAAATGCCTTCGACATACTCGGCCTAGAGGAAAAAGAGCTCAAAGCTTACCCTAACAACTTATTTGGATTAGGAGATACTATAATCCAACCACTTGGATACATCTCACTGCACACAACCTTTGGAAAAGGAAGCCAGTCAAGAACACTCTACATAGACTACATTGTAGTCGATGTAAGTTCAACCTACAACGCCCTGATAGGTCGGGAAACATTGAATCAGCTCGCAGCAGTAGTTTCAACTCCGCATCTATACATGAAATTCCCAACTCCAGAAGGGATTGCTACGATAAAAGGAGATCAGAAGATAGCGCGACGCTGTTACAATGAAAGTCTGAACCTCAGAGGCAAGGGAGAAGAAATCCACACATCGAACTCGGGGGAATTTGAGGTCGGGAAGAACTTCGTCCACAACCTAAAGGCGAGATAGAAAAAGTCCAGATCGGAGATGTCCCAAATAAAACAACCAATATCGGCGCAATCCTAAAAAGAGAAGTAAAGGAGTCCCTGATACAGTTTTTAAAAGATAATGTCGACCTCTTCGCGTGGAAGTCCGCAGACATGCCGGGCATAGATCCCAAACTAATGTGCCATAAGCTGGCAGTATATCCAGAATCTCGGCCAGTACAGCAAAGGCGTAGAAAGCTCGGACTGAAAAGATCCCAAGCTGTGGAGGAACAGGTACAAGCTCTACTAGAGGCAGGATTAATAAGAGAAGCTAAGTACCCACTATGGCTAGCCAACGTCATCTTGGTGAAAAAATCAAATGGAAAATGGCGGATGTGTACCGACTACACCGATCTCAACAAAGCTTGCCCAAAAGATCCTTATCCACTCCCAAGTATCGACGCCCTGGTGGATACCTCCTCTGGATACAAATACCTCTCATTTATGGACGCTTATTCGCGATACAATCAAATCCCGATGTATCCAGCCGATCAAGAAAAAATCTCATTCTTAACCCTAAAAGCAAACTACTGTTACATCGTTATGGCATTTGGACTCAAAAACGCAGGAGCCACCTATCAAAGATTAATGAACAAAGTCTTTGCAGACCATATCAGGAAACTCATGGAGGTATATGTAGATGACATGTTAGTAAAAACACAAATCAAGGAGTCATTACTGTCCGACCTCACCCAAGTATTCAATTCCATAAGAAAGCATGGCATGCGACTTAACCCTGCAAAATGCACCTTCACAGTAGAAGCTAGCAAATTCTTAGGTTTCATACTCACACAAAGAGGAATCGAAGCAAACACGGACAAGTGCCGGGCCATACTCGACATGAAAAGTCCGTCCTGTGTCAAAGAAGTGCAACAGCTCAACGGGCGACTGGCAGCCTTGTCCAGATTTCTAGATGGATCAGCCATAAGATCTCTCCCCTTCTACGCCGCACTAAGGAAGGAAAATAAGTTCGAATGGACACCAGAGTGCGACCAAGCTTTCCAGGATTTCAAAAGATTCTGGGACAACAACCCATTCTTACCCGACCGCAGAAAGTAGAAGCACTCATATTATACCTTGCAGTAGGAAGTCGGGTAGTAGCCTCAGCACTAGTCAGAGAGGATGAAAGTGGACAACAACCTATATACTTCATCAGCAAAGCACTACAAGGGTCCGAGCTGAACTATCAAAAGATAGAGAAGTTCGCATATGCTCTCATACTAACTTCTAGACGACTTCGTCCATACTTCCAGGCTCACACCATTAAAGTTCAGACCAACCAGCCCATAAAAAGCATTATGCAGAAAATAGATCTAGCAGGAAGAATCCTACAGTGGTCAGTCGAGTTGTCCGAATACGACCTTCAATATGAAGCTTGCACAGCCATCAAATCACAGTATCTGGCCGACTTCATTGCAGAGTACACCGACACTCCGGAAATCCCTACAAATCGGAATCTATATGTGGACGGCTCTTCGAATAAAACTGGGAGTGGTGCAGGTGTGATAATAGAAAGTAATCAGTGAACCCAAATCGAACTCTCCCTGAAATTTGAGTTCCACGCCTCCAATAATCAGGCTGAGTATGAGGCGCTATTGGCTGGTTTGAAGCTGGCTAAAGAGGTCAGATCCCAAAAACTTGTCATCTTCAGCGATTCACAGGTCATCACCTCGCAAATAGCAGAGACCTACCAAGCCAAAGATCCTGCCATGAAAAAGTACCTGGACAAAACTAGGGAACAACTCGGACAATTTCAGGAATATGAGATCCGACATATACCTCGAGAATAGAATGCTCGAGCTGACGCACTCTCAAAATTAGCCAGCACCAAACCAGGGGATAATAATAGGAGCCTCATCCAGGAAATACTGCAGAACCCGTCAATCTTAGAAAAAGAAAAAGTCCTAGCCATATCAGGTCAGGATCAAAGATGAATGACTCCCATAATCAACTATCTCAAATTAGAGATACTCGCTACAGATAAAAAGGAGGCAAAGAGGTTAAAGCGGGAGGCACAGTATTACACCATCATAAACAACATCCTATACAAGAGAGGGATTTCAACACCCCTACTAAAATGTGTACCAACCTCTAACACAAAAGAGGTCTTGGAAGAGATACACAGTGGCACGTGTGGCAATCATCTCGGAGCTCGAGCTCTTACCAAGAAAGTACTCAGAGCCAGATTCTTTTGGCCGACTTTGCAAAAAGAAGTTACCGAGTTCGTCAAGACATGTCCACCGTGTCAGAAACATTCTAACTTCCACATCGCCCCACCAGAGGAACTCATCAGCGTAACATCATCTTGGCCATTTGCAAAGTGGGGACTCGACCTCCTCGGGCCTTTCCCCCAAGGATCGGGACAGGTCAAGTTCCTTATTGTAGGGGTATATTATTTCACAAAATGGATTGAGGCAGAATCCTTAGCCAAGGCCACTGCCCAAAGAAGTAGGAAATTCCTATATAGGAACATTGTCACAAGGTTTGGGGTCCCTCACTCCATCACCACAGACAATGGCACTCAATTCACAGACGCAGGCTTTAGAAAGTTGGTAGCAGACTTGAAAAATAAAGCACCAATTCACGTCTGTAGAACACCCACAGGCTAATGGACAAGCAGAAGCTGCCAATAAATTCATACTAGCCGGGTTAAAACGGAGGCTACAGGACGCAAAAGGAGCCTGGGCTGAAGAGCTCCCACAAGTACTATGGGCATATCGGACAACTCCACACTCCACCACAAGGGAATCACCTTTCCGATTGGCTTATGGAATGGAGGCAATGATCCCAGTAGAAGTCAAAGAAGGATCCCCCAAAACGATCCTCTATAGTAAAGAAGCCAACTCCCAACTTCAAAGGGAAGAGCTCGACTTACTTTGAGAAGTTTGAGAAAGAGCTCGGATCAGAGAAGAGGCGTTAAAACGTCGCATGGCCTCAAGGTACAATCGAAAGGTAGTCCAGCAGAGCTTCACCAATAATGACCTCATCCTAATCCGAAATGATATCGGAACAAGTCGATCCGGAGAGGGAAAGCTAGCTGCTAACTGGAAAGGACCTTACTGAGTCACAGAGGTACTGGGAAAGGGCTACTACAGAGTGTCCGAACTCGAGGGGCGAGAGCTACCAAGGTCATGGCACGCATGCAACCTAAGAAGGTATTATAGTTAAGAGGTAATAAAAGATCTTAGGACAAAGGTGCACTTTTTTTCCTAAAAAAAGGTTTTTTAATGAGGCACCAAGCCAAGATCTGCAAAATTACCTGACATAAGAAGGGTGAGCACCCATATGTATATATTTTCATATTTTCTATTTTGAATAAATTTTTTTCAGATTTTCTACAAATTCTCTTTATCAAGATGCATTAATCTGAAACGAAAAATTCATCCCCCGATTATAAAGCTACAGATCGGCAAAGTGAAAACCAAACTCACTGCTCGGTCACGATAAGGTCGACGAAAGATGAAACCGAATTCATCAAAGGTTGGCCAAGAAAAGATCAAAATTGGCAAGATGAAAAGTGACAAAAACAGAATAATGCAAGAAGTTATAAAAAAGTGATCCATAGAAAGAGCCCTAACGAGGACTTAGAAAAAGTGGACTGCTAAAAATAACTTAGGATGGACCGACATAAAGAAGTCGGACCAGCCTGATCAAAGCGACCAAAAGTTATAAAGTAAAGCCATAAGAAAGAGGCCTGGCCAGCCCTGAAAATGGATTAGTAGAAATAACTTAAAAAATGACCGACATGAAGAAGTCGGCCTAAGTCTACTAAAGCTACAAAAAGTTATAAAAAGTAATCCATAAAAAGAGACCTGCGATGTCCAAATGAAATGGATTACTAGAAATAACTTAGAAAAGGACCGACATGAAGAAGTCGGCCCAAGTCTACTAAAACTACAAAAAGTTATAAAAAGTAATCCATAAAAAGAGACCTGACAAGGTCCAAATAAAATGGATTACTAGAAATAACTTAGAAGAGGCCGACATGAAGAAGTCGGCCCAATGCCCGCTAAAACTACAAAAAGTTATAAAAATTAATCCATAAAAAGAGACATGACAAGGTCCAAATAAAATGGATTACTAGAAATAACTTAGAAGAGGCCGACATGAACAAGTCGGCCCAATGCCCACTAAAACTACAAAATGTTATAAAAAGTAATCCATAAAAAGAGACCTGCGAAGTTCAAATGAAATGGATTACTAGAACTAACTTAGAAGGGACCAAGACAAAGAAGTCGGCCCAAGTCAATTAAAACAACAGAGTTGTAAAAAGTAAACCCAAGGGATTACTAAAAATAACTCAAAACGATCTAATGAAAGGTGTGTACTAGAAGGAACAAATCGACTCAAAAAGCCATGACCTCATCAAAATCAGCCTACAAGTACTCTATGCGAGTACTAAAAAGAATAAGTCGAACAGAGCTAGTCTCAAAGGCCATTTCAACTAACGTAGAAAGCAAATAAAGGCCATCAAAAGAGGTCGGACAACAAGACTCCAACACTCTAAAGATCCCTGCAAGTGTCAAAAAGCTGCAGACAACCATATCATAAAGAAACAAAGCTACCATAAACCAAAAGGCCACCTGAAAAGGTGACCCCAAGAGTTTAAAAGGCATTGTTTTTCTAAAAACAAAGTTGCTAAGAAAAGCAACTAAAATATCCAGGCCAAACACAAATAAGAGTTCAAAAGCCCACAGACCGGACTGTACACAATACATCAAAGAAAACTATAAAGGATTCAAAGACTCCCCAGTGGCAGCATCTCGGGGCGAAGGAGGACGAGTCTGAAGGGGGACAGCATCTACAGTCCCATCATCCCGGTTCAAGATCTGGACATCAGGGTCGGACTTGGGCTGGCCAACCTCAGTAGTAGGAATTGAAGAAGCCGGGGTAGCAGAGGCTTTGGCAGATGGCACAAGAGGAGGGTCTACATCTACATCGTCAACATCTGGGCCATCAGGGACAATCTTACCATCTTCTACAATATTGTCCAAGTTGAATAAGGTGAGGTCGAGCTCGGGTGCAAGAACTCGAACCTGAGCCTTCAAATTCTCATAAGCAGCATTCACACTACCTACAAGATGGCCCTGGAGCTTGGTGTAGTCAGCCTGAACAGACTCCAACCTCTCCCTGAGCTCTACCATCTCGCCATAAGTCAGAACATAGCTCTCCTTATACTTTTGCGCCATCTCTTCAGCCAGGTTTGCAGAATCCACCGCAGCAGTAGCCCGAGTCTTCTCACCTTCCAACTCCTTCTCTAGCTTAGGCACCTTCACCTCGAGCACCTCCTTTAACCCCTTGATCCTATCATATTCCAACTTGGCCTCCTCCATAAAAGCCTTTGTCATGTGAACTGGAACATCCTGGGCAGTCCGAAATAACGCTGCCCCCATGTGTGCCATTTTTATACTGCTCCGGGTAATGAAGCCCAAATGACGAAGAATGGATACATCGTCAGTAGGAACAACACCATAAAGAGCAATTTGTTGATCAACAAATCCGATAGCATCAAAGTCAGGGGCGTCCAAATTAAAAGGCTCAACAGTCCTCTGTCTTTTTGGAGGAGGGCCAACAGTAGGAGAAGAATTAGTAGCAGAAGTCTGGGGAGGATCAACCAAATGGACATGAGGAGTTGGAATCATCCTCCTCGGCCCAGCAGAGCTCAAGATCGGCTTCTTAGGAGGAACTTGAGAAGATCCCTCCCCTGCAGCCTTAGCTGAGATGTTTTGGGCAGCGGTAGCCTTTCTCGCCTTCTTAAAGGCTTTCATGGAATCATTGGTCTTGGCCATCTCTGAAAAAAAAAATTAATCGAAAAACAAGTTACACACTATAAGGAAAAGAAACAAAAGCAAGTAAAACAGAGCAAAGGAAGTCGGTCACAACTCAACTCAGCTCGGACAAGAGAGGGGTCCCCCAAAAATCTCTTTGTATCGAGATGGGGAGGTTGCCCCCAAATATCTTCCAAATCATTCACAAAAGCCTGCTCGACCTCATCAAGCATCTCCCACGAGTATCAAAACACCACAACATTCTTTTGCCAACACAAGGGGAAGGCAGGTTCATTATTTGACTCTAAGAAAAAGGGTCGAGCTCCCTCAACAGCTCGAACCTTAAAAAAGTAATTCTTAAAGTCCCTAAAAGACTCGTCATACATAGCAAACACTTTATGTCCTTGAGCAGACCGAAAGGAAATCCAAGAAGTTTTCTTTTTTGAAGAGATCCCGGGCTTAGTCAAAACAAAAAAGATAAAGAAAGAGAGTTTGAGAAGGTTTGACATCCAACTCTTGGCAAAGCAACTGAAAAATCTTAATAAAGCCCCATGAGTTAGGATGGAGCTGGGACGGAGCTACATTACATGACCACAGCAAATCAGTCTCGAAAGAGGTAAAAGGTAGGGTAATGTTCATCTGGCTAAAAAAGTAATCGTAAGCATAAAAGAAGGGGCGTTCCCCCTGGGTTAGAGAAGGAAAGTAAACCCTCTCGTCAGAATTTGGCGCCACCAACTCGTAGTTCTTTTCCTGATCCCTACTACTACAGATTCGGTGATGTTTTCTAAGCTCCGCGTAGAACTCAGAATTAACTACGGAAACACACATCAGGACGAAGGAGTCCAACCAGTCGAACATACCCTCGGGGACCTTGGAAGATGTCTTGACAATATTTTTGTGAGAAGACATGGTCAACTAGTCCTACAGCAAAGAAAAAAAAAGAGAGGGATTACTAAATAAACAACTCGGGCATAACAAAGAAAATAGCTCGGACAAAAATAGATATAACTCGACCTAAGGCACACAGGGCAGAAGCAATAGCAAAAGGAAACCCCAGAACACAACCCAAGGTCCAGGGGCATCCTTTGGAGGCAGTAATAGAATGAGGACTTAGGAAAATCTACAAGGTTATCTCAGCAAGAAAAATAACATTCTTTCAAACAAAAGACACTCCGAGAAGAAAGTCACAAAATAAAAAAGTCATCAAAAATAGCTATCTTTCAACAAAACTACTAGCAAAGGAAACTGTCAACATCAAACAGATCAAAATCACCAAAGGCACAATCTTTTTCAGAATCAAGCAGTTCATAAGCCACAAAAAGTACGATCAGAAGCAGTGACAACATGCAAAACCCTAAAAGCATCAAATTATCAGGGAATACACCAAGGAGCATATATAAGTCGAAGGAACTCCAGAAAACATGTATCACGGCAACAATCAAGCACGACGATACAAAAAGGTTCAAGCTTTCCAACGTAAATTCAAGCAAAGTAAAAACTTTGCCAAAAAATAGAACAATGCAAGCACGAAGAAGAATGGTGAAAGAAGTAAAAGAAAGAGACAGAAAGAAAACCAACCTGCAAAAGGGAGGAGACGATGAACACTGAGAAGTTGAAGCAACAACAAGGCCGAAATTCACCTCTCAAAAGAACGAAGCACCAATAATCACTAATGGCGCAGGGAGAAACGCGAAAACGTGAAAGCAAAGAGTCCCAGGCGAGCCAAGAAAAACAGAAGGGTAAAGAATGAAGTTTCAAAGAAGCAAAGAGAGAAAACAGAAAGCAAAAGTCTTTTTGGCAATTCATAATGAAAAGAGGGAAAACTGAACATTAAGGAGTTAATGGGTCGTTAAAAACCCTCGCACGTTCCCAAAGCAAGAAACGCGCGTTTTTAAAGTTAAAAGGGAGTGAGAAAAACGCTCCGCATTCAAATAGAAGCTCTACAAAAAGAGATCGACAATGCTCGAGCTCGGCTTCTCCAAATAAGGATCGAAGTCCTAAAAAAAGGGATCCGACCTCAAAAGGAAGACCACGCTCGAGCAGGGGCACTGTTCATGCCCTGGGTCAAGCTGTACCACTTGTGCTGACTAATGACAAATCAACTGACCTCTTCAGGTCAGGATTACCCGACCTCTTCTCAAAGAGTTTGGCCAAACCATCATGGAGAAGCCCGAAAAGGACCCAAACAGAGGAAAACGACCCAAATCCAAAGGCATCCCAAGCCTAGAGAGATAAGGGCGGTTCCCTTGAAGATAAGATGACTTCACTCAAAGATAAATAAGATAAGATAACTATCTTATCTCCAGAAAGGTCACTCCACACTATTATAAATACACTGGAGCACCCAGGTATAACTCATGTTCTGATTCTACAAAAAACCTGCTTAATACCCTTGCTAACTTAAGCATCGGAGTCCCTTGCAGGTACCACCACCCTCTGGTGACGAAGGATCAGCAGCATTACCAGTCCAGCAAGTCGAACGCGATAGCTTCGACCACCACCCACAAGTCGGACAGGTCATCTCCGACCAGCATAGAAGATCTTGACCGAGATCGACCTACAGTTTCAGGTAACCCTCGGAACACTAACCAAGAGAGATACAATGAGAAAGTGTGCGATACAATAGGTGATAATGAATTGGAAGAGCCTGAAGAAGAGCCTAACCCAAAAGTAAAGAGGTTTTATCATCTGTTAGAAGCTACTGCAAAATCTTTGTACAATGGGTCTGTTCATTCGGAGTTGTCTGTATGTGTTAGAATGATGATATTAAGTTGGAGTCAAATCATACCCAAGAGTCTTTTGATAAGTGGGCCACCCTTTATAGCGAACTAATACCTATAGGGTCATTTGCCATCCCCCGAAATCACTACGAAGCAAAAAAGCTAGTTTCAAAATTAGGTCTAAATACAGTGAAAATTAATTGTTGTTTGAATAGTAGTATGTTGTACTACAAGACGGATGCAAACCTTAACGAATGCAGATTTTATAGATCACTGAGGTTCCAAGTTGAGAGAAAACAGATTGGTAAACATCGGTTAAAGAGAATTCATGTAAAATAGATGCATTACTTGCCCTTAATTTCAAGGTTTGAACGATTGTATACCTCGATGAGTTCGGCCCCTCATATGACCTAGCATAGTAGAAAAAGAGTGATGATGGGATCATGACGCATCCATCACACGAATTATCTTGGAAGAACTTTGACCAGATCTATCCTACATTTGTGAGTAAGTCCAGGAATGTTAGACTAGTTCTATGCTCTGACGGGTTTACACTCAATTTCAATTTCAGTAATGCGTACTCTTGTTAGCCCATAGTCGTGACACGTTATAATCTGAGTCCTAAAATGTGCATGAAGAACCCATACATGTTCCTAACTTGCATCATACCTAGTCTTAGCAATCCAAAAGCTAAAATAGATGTCTTCTTGCAGCCATTTGTGGATGAGTTACAGCAGTTGTAGATCCATGGTGTACAAATGTATGATATTTTGACGAAGACAAATTTCCAACTGTGGGCTACATTAATATGGACCATTAACGACTTTCTTGCATACAACATGTTGTCAGGATGGTCCACACAGGGCAGATTAGCATGTCCCATTTGTATAAAGGATACAAAGGTATTTTAGTTGATGAATGTCGGTAGGAATTCGTAGTTTGATTGCCATTGAAGATTCTTTGACACGGATCATCCTTTTAGGCACAATAAGGAGTAAAAAAGAATAAGGTTAAACACGATGAGGCACCCAGGAGGTTAGGTGGTAGGTAAGTTTAGCAGTGTGTCAGAAGAATCCTAAAAATCATTGATAACGGGGCAGGTATGAGATATCTGGGATATGGCAACGAGCATAATTGAACTAAATAGAGTATATTTTGGAAGTTGTCTCATTGGAAAGACAACTTGGTTCGACATTGTCTTGATGTAATGCACATTGAAAAGAATGTATTTGATAACATCATGCACACAATAATGGACAATGAGCGAACAAAAGACAATGATAGAATTAATAGTCAAAATCATCCCCAAAAGATACATTGATCTCCATTTTCATCCCCAAAAGATAAAAATAATCAAATTCGTCCCTGAAAGATAACCAACTTGGTCGCGTTAATCTTTCCGTCATCTCCTGCGCTGAGGTGGCTAACGCTCGCTGACATGGCCTGTTAACTGCTAGCGTGGCACTCGCTTAGTGTACCATCTTGTTGCTGATAAGATAAGTTTATTATATCAATTCAAATCAGTCCCTAACTCCATGAACCCTAATCCCAACCTCAATGTAATAAGTATATCTATTCATTACCATTATTCCCCCCTCTCTCTCCCTCTCTCCCTCTCTCTGCTTATTTTGTTTCTTTTCATAGCAGGAATCGAAGAAGTAAAACAGGGAAGAAAGCTTGCTGGTGTTGATGCCAGGGGATGAGATTCCCAAGTTCATTTCGATAAGAATCTAATATTTTCTGAGTCTCTAAAAATTTCTGAGGTAATATCATCTCTAAGAATCTGTGGCGAGGAGCAGCATTGATGATAGACTTTGTTCTACTTTGGACGACGGCTTCGATGTAGACGATGTCGATGTGCAGACGATGGCGGCATTAAAGGCGTAGGCAGTGACGCGGGCAACAACAGGGACAACCTAGGAACATGGAATATGCTATGGCGGTGAGGTTCGATTCCCTTGGATTTGGGTTTAGGGTTTATGGAGTTAGGAACTGATTTGAATTGATCTAATAAACTTATCTTATCAGCATTAAAAAGGTACACTAAGCGAGTGCCACGCTGGCAGTTAACAGGCCATGTCAGCGAGTATTAGCCACCTCAGCACAGGAGATGACATAAGGACTAATGCGACCAAGTTGGTTATCTTTCGGGGACAAATTTGATTAATTTTATCTTTCGGGGACGAAAATAGAGATCGAAGTATCTTTCAGGGATGATTTTGACTATTAACTCTACAATGATAAGGCTAAGTTAGACTTGATGGACATTTGCAGGAGGTCAGATCTGAACTTAATGATATTTGATAACAGGCGGTGGGCTAAACAAAGGCAGTGTTCTCTCTAACAAAGGAGCAAATGCAAAATATTTGTAAGTGGATTAGAGGATTAATGTTTCCTGATGGTTATGCCTCTAACTTTGGTAGGTATGCAAATGTGTCACAAAGTAGGCTTGTTAGGTTGAAGAGTCATGATTGTCATGTATTCATGGAGTCTTTGCTTCCACTCGCATTCAAAGAACTTCCAACCAACAGTTGAAAACCCTTGATAGAAATAAGTGAGTTATTTAAGGAGTTATGTGCTACGAAACTGAGCATGAATGACCTCACAGTGATGGACAAGAACATTCCCATCATACTTTATAAGCTAGAGAGGATATTTCCTCCATCCTTTTTTCATATTATGGAATATTTAGCAGTCCACCTACCGTACGAATCAATGCTATGTAGGCCGGTCCAATTTTGATGGATGTACCCATTTGAGAGGATGATTGGTTTATTCAAGCGCACGGTGAAGAATAGAGCTCGGATTGAAGGTAGCATCTAGGAAGCATTTTTTGCTAAGGAAACTTCCATATTTTGGTCCTTCTATTTGCAATCTCATGTTGAGTCATGTAGAACAAGGGTTGCAAGAAACGAGGAAAAGGGAGAATCCTCGTCAAGTGAAAAAACATACCTAATCTTTTGTGGGAAGGGATTGCAATGGGTGCGAGCAGTGACTACTAGTTAGAGCAGAAGGAGATTGACCTGCACATCTGCATGTGTTACTTAACTGTGACCAAGTTTCACCCTACTTCATGTGAGTTTTTTAAGTCTTTGTAAATATTACAATCAGTGACATACTAGCTTCGTAATCTAATTCAAATTTCGTTCTCCTATTCTATCATATAGGTTATTCCGAGAGGCGAATCCGGAGACATCATTGAACAATTTTTCACGTTGGTTTCGAGAAAATCTCAGCGTGTAGCTATTTGACACAACAGATTTGGAATTAGTTGCACTTAGTTGGGGCCCATTGAATAAGGTAAATAGCTACCCGGTTTACAATGTTAACAGATATCTATTCCATACCTTACAACGGTCGATTGGAAAGAAAACAAATAACAGTAGAGTTTGGGTTTGTGGGGATTCAGGCAGGGTCCATTCTTATTGGTTTGGTGTGTTGCACAACATAATTGAATTACAGTATTTCTGTCGCACTACAAACAAGGTGTGTATGTTTAAATGTGAATGGTATGATCCAAGTTCGCGACAAGGAACACGAAAGCACAAGGACTACAATATCACTAAAGTAAATGTAACAAGGAAATATAGGCACTATAATCCTTTTATTCTACCCAAAATGCATGACATGTATACTATTTGCCTTATCTGGGTTCATGCAAGTCTAGTTGGGTGGTTGTGGTTAAGACTAAGCCAAGAGGCCGCAATAAGTTTGATGATATGATAGACGGTTAGGAACCTTACCAGATTAATGACTAAACTCCTTCGAAAATGGTTCTTAATACTGGTGAGCCAATCTTCCTTTGGTCTACTATTATGAATGATGACATCATTGACGTTGGACTAGATGCCAGCACACTTCCATCAGAGGACGAAAAAGAGAAAGACAAGTTCGATGATAATCAGGAAACTATATCGAAAGAGGAGGATGGTGAATCAGAGGAAGAAGATGATGAATCTGATTGAGCTTAATGTAAGCATAATTTTGTGATATGTATTTTTTTAAGAAACTTTGCGTATTTGTAATATATGTTCCAATGAATGTAAACATAGTTCTGTAAATGTAACATAGTTAGCATTATTTCAGATATTTCCATTACCATCATTCATTATTTGTAATTTAAATTTTTTGTACTTTACATCAGGTGAAACGCTGTTTCAATTGTTAATTATCAGGGTACACTAAAATTGGACGGGAAAAGATAATTTAAATTAAAAGGAAAAACGCTACCTCGGATTTACTGTCGCAATATTCTGACGATAATATTTTTTTAAAAAAATTTAAATAACATTTATGTCGGTTACTGCCGATAATATGACACAAAAAACGAATGAAGTGGTGCCAATTTTTATCATCAGATTATTTGGACGGTAACGTTGACCAGGATCCGTTTTCGTTTTTACTATATTCTGTCAGAAAATCTAACAGTAATTACCATCAGACGCAAAAACTTTGACAGTAAACATTTATCGGTGAGGTTTATGCCAGTTGATATTTTTCGATAGTAAATCCGACAGTAAAGTGATTATCATCGGATTTATTCAATGAAATAACCATCAGATTTATTCGATGAAATTGACAGTACTCATCATTTTTCTTGTAGTGAGAGAGGAAGAGAAAATGAATAAAGGGTAATTGATGCACCACTATTTCGTGGTACATTTTATGCTAAATTGAGTGGATTTTATCCATTATTCTCACACTTATGCATATAAATTACATGTTTTACATTTTCCTTCCTAATTATGTGCTTTGATTGAAAACATGCTTCTTGGGCCTTAAAATTGCTAATTATTAATCCTCTCTTATTACCATTCGATGTCGTAATATGTGTGTTAAGTGTTCTCAGGGTTTATAGGGTAGGAATGGCTTAGATGATGGAAAGGAAGCATGTAAAAGTGGAAGGAATACAAGAAATTGAAGGAATTGCTAAACTGTCAAGCCTGACCTCTTCGTACTAAATCGATCATAACTTGAGCTACAGTGGTCCAAATGAGACGGTTCTAGTTGCGTTGGAAAGCTAACATCCGGGGCTTCAAAATGATATGCAATTTGCCATAGTTTTCATGTATTTAAGTGACCGCACGCGTGCATCACCCGTACGCGTGACATTGCGAAAGTTCAGTGACGCGTACGTGTGGGCGACGCATACGCGTGACAGAACCATATGCTGGACGTATCAGAAATCGCTGGGGGCAATTTCTGGGCTGTTTTTGGCCCAGTTTCAAGCCCGAAAAACATATATTAGAGGCTGCAGAGTGGGGGAATCACTTTCATTCATTCATACAACTTTCATTCACATAATTTTAGGTTTTTAGATGTTTTCTAGAGAGAGAGGCTCTCTCCTCTCTCTAGGTTTTAGGATTCTTAGTTTTAGTTCTTCTCAAATTCTAATTTCTATCTTATTTTAATCTAGTTTCTCTTCTACTTTTATTTGTCTTAGCATTCTAATTTATCTACTTTCCTTATTGATTATTTATGTTGCCACTTTAGTTTATGAATTCTCATGTTAGATTTGATTTTCTATTTAATGCAATTTGAGGTATTTCATGTTTATTACTTCTTTTCTCATTTGTTGTTATTGATTCCTTGCAATTGATTGCTTAGGTTTTATTATCTCTTATTAATTTCTATGTTTTTATGTTATGCCTTCCAAGTGTTTGATAAAATGCTTGGTTGGATTTTAGTGTAGATTTCTCTCCTTTTGGCTTTGGTTGAGTAATTGGAGACTCTTGAGTTATCAAACTCCTTTGTTGATTGATAATTGAAAGTTGCTAGTTGATATGGATCCCTCTAAAGCTAGTCTTTCTTTAGGAGTTGACTAGGACTTGAGGAGTCAAATTGATTCATCCACTTGACTTTCCTTCATAGTTAGAGGTTAACTAAGTGGGAGCAATGGACAATTGATGTCACAATTGATAATGATAGCTAGGATAGGACTTCTAATTCTCATACCTTGCCAAGAGCTTTATTAGCTATTAGTTTAATTCTTGCAATTTACTTTTCTTGTTCCTTATTCAAACCCCCAAAAAGATACAATCTCATAACCAATTATAAGTACACTTCCCTGCAATTCTTTAAGAGAGGACCCGAGGTTTGAATGCTTCAGTTATTATTTTAGGGGTTTGTTACTTGTGACAACCAAATTATTGTATGAAAGGATTCTTTGTTGGTTTAAAAGCTATACTTGCAACGAGAATTCATTGAAGAATTCTAAACCGTCAAAAATCCATTCGTCAGTAATATCGGAATGATATGTTTATTATGAGGACAAAGTTAAACAAAAATCAATCACAAAGTATCTTCATATCCATTCATATTTCACAAAAAAGGTAAACCACCAAAATGGTATTCGAAAGTTCACATCGCTGATAAAAATAACCCCAAAAGATATAAACGACAAATAAGCCACCAAAAAATTTAAAAACGGGACAAAAGTAACTAGATATTAAATATATATACTAAAAACAATTTTAGATATTAAATTTTGATCTAATTTTTTGCAAGAATTATTAAAACAAAAAAGATCTTTTCATCTTTAAAATTTGGTAATTTTATGTGAAGTGGTTTTTTTTAAAAAAATTATTGTGAATGACCATTTTTGAAAAATAAAAAATTCTATAGATCAAATTTATTGCCTTAAAAATTTGGATCAAATGGATACGTCATTTGCTAAATATAAATTTTTTTTGTTACTTATAAAATATATAATATTTATTGGTTATTTTTGCCATGTTTTCAAATTATTCAAAGGTTTATTTATCGTTTGTATTTTTGAGAAATATTTTTGTCAGGGTCATAAACTTTTGGGTACCATTCTAGTACTTTATTCTCACAAAAATGTGTCCTTTACAACCAAATAAAAGACATGAGATCATTGTATTTTTTAAAATGATAAATGAAGCAAACACTACCTAAATGTTATATCATAGAAAAATAAAAAAGGCTAATTTTTCATCTTAAAATAAATTCAATATACATACATGCATATGTTTAACTTTTTATAAATAGAATTTGTTTTATAAAATTAAAATATGTTCAATATTTTGGAGTTTTACCAGAATATAGGGATAAATTTAAAAAAATCGTAAGGTGTGATTTTTGTTTCGTTTTTTAAAGAAGAGAAAATCGTAGGATGTGATTTCTAAATTTTTAAAATTAAAAAAAAGTTTTGTATGGTGTAATTTTTTATTTTTCATTCACATCCTGAACATTTAATTATTGGGAGTGATTTTCGGTAATCATCATTTGTGGGTAATACACCCTCCTTCTCCAATATATACGCACTTCACCCTTTCAATTCCTCTATCATATTAGAATTAATCTGTATCATAGATGTTTGAATCCACATATATTTTAGTGATTAAAATTTGTGCATCCAAATTCATGATTGTCTTGCCAAACGATAACTGCGCGCATTGGATGACGAAAAAATAGAGGAGATCAAATTACTTTTCTTTAAAAAAAATTAATATGCATACATTTTAGGTAGAAATTAATTTTCATATTGGTAAAATTTGGGTGTGATTAGGTATGTGAGGGGTAGCTGGCGGATTCACTTGGATATGATAGGTTACGTTTGTTTATCAGAATAGGACACTGAGACATGAATATAAAAACACAAAATTGTGTTTGGCAGGTGAAATATGGTTAGAGACATTGTATTCTGAGACACTGAATTAGTGTATTTTGTGTCTTTTCTGAAAAGAAAAATACAGACACATTGAACGAAGATCCAACTTATTTTTTATTTTTTCTTTTATTATCACTATCAAATTTTCATAATTATATTTTTTATTATTTTATTTTTTATTTTAAATTTTGTGTGAAGAAAATACGAAGATAAATTATTTATTCTGTCTTATATTTAGTTCACCATCAAATAAAATACAAAAAAAAACTCTATTTTATGTCTTTATTCTTTATGTCTTGTTCTAATATCTTATCTTGTCCTATTCTCAAAATCAAATGTAGTCATACATACTGCTTCTCATGGGTTTTCATGAAACTGTCACTCATGCCTTTCTCATGGTCTTCGAGATGGTACTAACCCTCCTATATCATTAGTTGTTCATGTTGATAATGTATGTGGTATATATTATCATAGACTCCTATACTAATCGTACCTAAGAGGACATGTTGGTTGGGGAGTCAAATTTATGGCTTGCTCGAGTGAGGTGGGTTTCAGCGACAAATGGTAGGAAATGTACCTGCAAAAATATTCAGATGTCCAAACAAGAAGAATCAAAGAGGTATTAGGTTTTTAGGGTTATCGTGTCATCTTGGGGAAAAGCAGTGATGCTCCCTAGTATGTAATACGCTTGTTTGTAAATCAGTAAGGGATCTCTCACTTATGATTATTGGATCTTTCCTTCTCTGGAGGATTCTTAAGGTGATTCTGAGAAGACTCAATTGGGCTAAGACTCGGATGCTCCAGGTCGTCGCTTGTGTTATAGGTGATTAGTCTAGCTTGAAGCTAGATCTATGTGGAGTGGGTTGGGCCACTCCGTAACAACTCTACCAGTTAAACATTTTGAATTAACAATCATAGGTATATCCTCTTTCTTGTTCTCAAAAACAAGTACTAAACAAAGATTTTTGTCTATAGTTTTTCTTGACACCTAAATTTGAATTCGGCTCTGCTAAGTAGACAATAGAGATTGTAAATAATGGGCTGGGAATTTAGCCCAATGAAGGTAAAAAAAACACCACTCAAATTATCCAAACCAAAAATCTCACTCAGTTATTCTAAAATTTTAACCATCTCCTATACCCTAATTTACCAAATCAGTTTACCAAATCAACATCTTATTCTCCAAATCCTTTGCTGCCGCCCCTTCATCAACCATCCCCCTTCACCGGCGTATATCTCCACCTCACTGGACATCATCGTCGCCTCTTGGGTTCATCACGTCGTCGCTGCTTCACCAACCACTCCATTCGCCGGCGCTAGTCTCTCCCTCACCAAAAATTGAAGTCACTGTAGGTCTCTTCTTCACCGTTGCGGGATTGTCAGCCAGGCCCCTCCTCAGAAACTAATGGCGCCTACGTGCTCCCCCTCGCCAACGCTGCTTTACTCACCATCCACCGTCACCAGTGTCCCCCCATCATTGGAGAAACTTGTTGTCGCATAAAATGGACTCTATTAGAAAGAAAATATGTGGCTACTGCTGATTAATGTTCAAACAACCATCCATGTAGTTATTAAAATAATCCTTCAGCTACCTAGTGAAATGACCAACCAGCATTTGTTAATTGTATATACTTAAACTGAATCAAACAAAATAACCATCTAATTAAGAACCAAAATAACTATTTGCATATCTAGTGAATTGAACATCCAGCATATTTGACTTGTATTTAATTAAATCCGTTATCAATGCGTAAACTTTCGCTGCATACCTTGTTAGATTATTCACCCTTTACATCGCATAAGTTGAGAAGATTGTCATCTGAATGAGTAGAATTGTCATTGGTGAATAAGGAGGGCATTACAAAGTCGTTCACCCTTTTAGGACTCCATCAACGGGCACGTGAAGGGGAAGGCATGGGTGCGGTTGTGGCTGCATTTGCCCAGCTGCGGAGGGAACTACCATGCATGGTGAGGCTATGACGGTGTTAGCGGAGGGCTGCGATGGCGTTGCCACAGCCGCCGGGGGGTGCAGTGACAAGGGGGATGTATGGGTGCGGCTGCAGAGGGATCTGCCTTTGCTTCGGAGGGACAGCGGCATGAGGTGAGGCTTTGGCGGCGTCGGTACGACTGCCAGGGGGTGCAATGGCGCGGGGTGAGGCTGCGGCAGAGTGCACGGGCTGTGGTGTTTTGACTGCATCTGAACGGCATGAGGGGGGACGACAGCTTTATGCTCTGTCAAAACGGCTGTAAAGGCAACGACGGTAAGTTTTTGCTGTGGACCGGAGATCGACGACGGTGAGTTTTGGACATGTACTGGAGATTGGGAGGTTATGGTGAAATTAGGAGTAAACGTACATAGTGTGAATGTATTTAATTGCTAATTCTAATTTTTCAAATTTTAAAATTTAAAATTAAATAATTGATTAATAATTTGGTTTTTAATTTTAATTTTACCATCCTTTAGTCCATTGTTCACATTGTTCACAATTATCATTGTTTCCCTGTACTTTTTCAATAAATAGCATATATAAAGAAAGGATAACTAACCACGTTAGTTACTATTAAACTAGAGTTAGTAGCTTCTTAGAGTCTTAATACTTATGTATAAATAAGACTCTTCAATTTACTGTATAGAACACACATTAATAGTTAACATTCATTTTTTTTCTCTCTCTCTCTCTGCTATTGTTCTCTGCTTTGTATAGACTTTATTTTCACATGGTATCAGATAGCGTGCAAGATCTATGGAGCCAAAAATTATCAACAATAATCCATCACCTGCTGCTGCTACTACTCAAGCATCACCATATGCATCAATTCTAAAGCCCCTTTTCTGTTCCTTTACTAGAAAAACTCAACAATGATAATTTTCTCACTGGCGCCATTCAGCTATTCTTACAATTTCGGGTCAAGAACTTCAAGAACACCTGGACCAATAGAAGATTCCAAGAAGATACGCATCAGTTGCTGATGAAAAGGCACAAAATAAAACAAAGACATATAAAGAATGGAGGCTTATTGATTACAACGTCTCTTCCTGGCTTTACTCATCACTGGATCCCTCTTTCAAACATCGAGTTCTTGGTTGTCTTTTTGCTCATGACATTTGGAGCTGACTTTACACTCACTTTGCATCACAAACAAAAGCTCGTATTAGGCAACTTCAACTGCAACTAAAATCGATCAAGAAGACTGGTCCAATATCTGATTATCTTCTTCAAATAAAAAAAGTGGTGGTTGCACTTGTCACTGTTGGAGCTCTTCTAACTGATACAGAATACACCAATGTCATTTTAGATGGATTAAATGAAGATTATTAGTCATTCTTGACATATGTCACTGCAAAAGATCCACCCGATTCCATTCCAAACCTTGAGCTCTCTTGGTGGCTCAAGAAGACATTGTGGAGAGGTTCAAGAAACCAGAACCCTCAATGGTACAAGTCAATTTCACTCAATCCCAACCTTCTAATCAAACTAATTTTGATTCTGGTTATGTAAGAAACACACCGCCTACACCTAATAGAGGCACTTATGACCAAAGAGGGCATGAAGGAAGAACAAATCGTGGATGTAGAGGTTCTTGGAACTCAAATCGGCCACAATGTCAAATTTATGGCAAGCTAGGGCATATTGCTAGTTACTGTTATTTCAAATTTGACCAACAATTTCAACATGAACAACAAAATTCACCTAACTCTTCTATGCACAATGCACTCCCTCTACCTCCCTCATTCCATAATCCCAAAGCAATGCTTGCCACACCTGCTACAATTGCTGATCCATCTTGGTACACAAATTTCGACGCTTCCCATCACTGTACTCGTGATCAGTCAAACCTACAACAAGCACAAGAATATCATGGACAAGATCAAGTTTATATTGATAATGGTTCATGTATTAAAATTTAGCATATTGGTAATTCATATTTGCATCATAAAGTAACAAAAAAAGATATTATTTGTATGATTTACTGCATGTTCCCTTAATTTCACATAACCTTCTTAGTGTATCGAATTTGCTAGAGATAACAATGTGTATTTCTCATTTTGGCCTAATTTTTGCTTTGTGAAATATCAGACTACCAAGGAAGTACTTCTCCAAGGCACAACAATTAATGGAATGTATCATTTTGAAAAAGTGTCTTTTCCTAAATCAGACTTTAGACAATTTAATACAAAAATTTTTGTTGCTCAAACTTTGACATTGGATGTTTACCACAAAAGATTTGGTCATCCAGCTTTACCAATTGTAAAGTCTATTATAACTAATTGTTCTTTACCTCTGAATAATAAAAATGCTTCTGATTCTAGTGTATGTGAACATTGCTACTTAGAAAAATCCCATAGGTTACCTTACTCTCCATCTAATACTACTTATGATTTCCCTTTATCATTGATTATTTCTGATATTTGGGGGCCATCTCCAATCACTGCTCATACAGGTATTAGATATTATGCTTCATTCATTGATGTGTATTTAAGACATACTATAATATATATTTTAACAAACAAGTCACAAGTCTTTATTGTATTTAAATTGTACAAAATCCAGATGAAAAAATAGTTAGGATACTCTATTAAAGCACTTCAAACTGATAATGCTAGAGAATATCTATCTCACACATTTATTGAATTTTTAAAATAGAAAGGAATTATTCATAGACTCACTTGTCCCCATACCCCTCAACAAAATGGATTAGCAGAAAGAAAAAATAGGCATATAGTCAAAACTGCTTAAGCTTTATTATCTACTGCTACACTTCTTTTAAATCTATGGAATGAAACTTTTGCAACCTCAGTATATTTGATAAAGTACATGCCTTCATATGTTACAGATTATAAATCACCTTTTGAACTATTATGTCATCATGAAACTGATTATGCTTTCTTGAAAATCTTTGGATGTTTATGTTTCCTTCACACTAGACCATACACTGCTCATAAATTGGAATACATATCTGAACCCTATTTATTTTTAGGTTATGCTTTGAATAAAAAAGGATATAAGTATCTCACTAAAGGTGGAAAAATAATTGTCTCTAGAGATGTAGTTTTTCATGAACATCAATTTACATCTCACTCTTTTTTTTTCTACTACTATTAATGAAACTTGCACTAGCAATGCTACTGCTTTAGATTTTTTACCTCAAATTGTATCCATTCATCCCTCTTTTGTTGATCTTTCATCTTCAATGCCCAAATTCAGTTCTGGTGATACACATCATAGTGAGGAACATGAAAAAGTACATCCAATGCAGACAACTTCACAGGCTAATGGGATAGCAACTTCTACCCAAGATCTCATACCAATTACTTCTACTCACCATAGTTGTAAAAATCAGACCGGACTGACCGGTTCAACTGAAAAATCGGTGAACTGGACCCTATATCGGTCTGGTTCGATAATTAGACCGTGTAACGAAGGAAATCAGTATGAACCGGTCAGACCCAGAATGAACCGTTAAAAACTAGTCAAACTTGGTCAAGACCGGTCCGACCGAACCGATTGAAAATGTAAATTTGTCCAAAATGTTAGAGGGAGGGTTCGAACCCCTGTCCTCAGAGAACTAAAATACTATCAGAGCCGCTAGGCTATTACGTTTCTGATTCATTTATATGCAAATAATTTACTTTTATTTAATTTATTTTAATTTTAGTTATAAATTCGATCTTTTTAATTATATTTTTATTTAACAATAATTATAAACTCACTATTATTTCTTTTCATAATTATATAACATATATTAATATTATTTTTTTAATAAATACTTGTAGTATATCATAGTATAATAGATATAAATTAATTAATAAATTATTAAAATTTAAAAATAATAGTTATTTTAATACAAAAAAAAATAAAAATATTTATGATAGAATAAAAATAACAAAATACTTATTATTCCTATTCCATATTATTTTAAAATAGTTTAATATTCTTAAAATGCTAGTGAAAATATGTATTTCAAATTTTTAGTTATTTTTTATTTATATAGAACCGGATTAAACGGTTCAACCAGTGACTCACCGGTTGAACCAGTAACTCAGTGACCCAGTAACCTGACCGGTTCGATCACCGGTTCGGTTCGATCACTGGTTCGGTTCTGACAACTATGCTACTCACATTGATTTGTCTTTTTTCTCAAACCCTTCATCTACAACCACTCTTTCAGAAAATATCCATCCAATACAAACAAGGTCCAAGACAGGTAATAGAACTCCAAAAGCTCTTGAGGTAGCAAAATTCTCAATCTCTTTTAATTCTGCTTTATTACCTAAAAGTATTTAAAGTGCTCTCCATAATCCCTTATGGAGAGATGCTATGCTTACAGAATATAAAGCACTACTATATCACAATACATGGTCCTTAGTTAAATTACCTGACAATAAAAAAGTAGTTAGTTGTAAGTGGATATCTGCTGTTAAAAAGAATGCAAAAGGTGAGATTATCAGACATAAAACTATGTTGGTTGCCAAAGGTTTTCTTCAAACTGCTGGAATTGATTTTGATAAAGTTTTTTCACCTGTTATTAAATTAGTTACAATTAGGATGATTTTAACCATTGCTTTATCAAAAGGTTAGAAAATTCAACAATATGATTTTCACAATGCATTTTTAAATGGAACTCTTCATAAAACCGTTTTTATGTCCCAGCCTCCAGGTTTCTGTCACTCTAATTCTAAGCTTGTATGAAAATTAAATAAAACCATCTATGACCATAAACAAGTCCCAATGGCCTGGTACTTAACAATTACTTCCACCCTTCAATCTTTTGGCTTTACAGTTACAAAATTTGATTCTTCCCTGTTTACTAGATATACTTCTACTTCTGCCATTTATGTTCTTATTTATGTTAATGATATGCTTGTTACTGGAGATAACGAAACTGAAATAAAAATTGTTCTTAGAAAACTTCATTCTACCTTTTTATTAAAGAATTTAGGTGAGCTCAACTTTTTCTTAAGTATAGAAATTATAACACATTCCACTTCCTTAATTTCTTTGAACCAAACCAAATATATACATAACCTTTTAACACGTGCTGGCATGAATGAATTCAAACCAAGCATGACTCCATGGTAAGCTCTCTTAAATTGATTGCCAATACTGGAACCCCTTTTAAAAATCTAGCTTTATATTGCTTCATAGTGGATGGGTTATAGTATGCAACAATTATACGACCTGATATCAGTTTCTCAACGAATAAACTGAGTCAATTTATGTCCAACCCTTGCCAAGAACATTGGGCTGCAGTTAAATGAGTCCTGAGATACTTGGTAGGTACTGCTGAGCTCAAATTGTAATTTCATAGATACACTGATTTACGATTTTTTACTTTTTCAGACTCAAATTGGGCAAGTGATCTTGATGATAGGAAATCTATAACTGGATTTTGTGTGTACTATAGTTCGAATTTGGTGTCCTAGAAGAGCAGCAAACAACTCACGGTCAGTCAAAGCTCAACTGAGGCTAAATATAGAGCTCTGGCAGCAGTGTTTATGGAACTCATTTGGATTCAAAATCTTCTGGCTGAATTGCATCAGCCTTGCCTAGCTTTTCCCCTGTATTTTGTGACAATATTTCAGCTGCTTGTTTATAATTTAATCCTACATAATCAGACTAAACACTTTGAGTTAGATCTTTATTTTGTTCGAGACCAAGTGATCAAAAGCTCTATTGCTGTCACACATATTTCATCAACTGAATAAGTGATAGATGTGTTAACATAGTCTCTGTCATTAGCCAACTTTAACAAATTTAAAAGTAAACTCAGGTTGGCATGAAAATCACCATAAATTTGTGGAGGGATAATAACATAGAAATAAAAGGATAATTAACCACATTCGTTACTATTGTTCTTTGCTTTGTATAGACTTTATTTTCACATAATTTAATCGTCTTCCTTCACCGTATTCTCTTCAACAACTAACATCTTTGCATTATTTCCTAGTCAACACATGCATGTAACTGATCATTTGTTTCTTTCCACTTTTACCTTTTTCCTTGTGCATGTTCCACTGTCCAAGTTTCAGCTCAGTTTCCGTCATGACATTATCAAGATTGTCGCAGTCGTTGGTTCTTGGCTTGTATATCAGTGTCGCCATAATGGTTTTTCGGTCACGAGCATGTAACTTCTCTGATTTTTTATGGAACATCTCCTTTTCTTCATTTAAGAAATCAAAACTCTTGATTTGGTTGAACAACACACCGATATCCCGTTACGGAGCATGTGATTTACTTTTTTTTATAGAAAAATAAAATTCCTTTCTCGCTCTTTGCAAGTTACTATATTTAAAAATTAAAAAAACAAAAATACTTCACGCATGATCAGAGAAGCTCCAAACCCTATAACACTGCATATCCCTACCAAACTCCATTGTAGGCATTACTTTAATAAAAAAATCTGTAACACCCTACCACACAGGGCTTTACGCTTAAGTCGTAAAGCAGAGGTGGCAAGGTATTACGACCTCTAAAAGAAAAGGATATGTACATAGATATAGTTGGATGAAATCATATCTAGGAGCCTTGAAAGATAAGCTAATCAAAAACGATAAACAGAAAATCATGTCACACTCGCATGGATTTTGTAAAACGGACAGGAAAAATCAAAAAGAAGCTGAAAACATATATACATATCAGAGTTCCAAAACTTAGATAGCAAGCTCCAGACTCGACCTGCGAAGCTAAGGCCAGCCAGAGTATATGATTATATATATACAACCCAAAATAAAAGTCAAAACACAAAGTAAACCCCTTTATCTCCAAGTCGACCTCTAGGAGGGACAAAACACAAAGTGTACATGTGGAGATTCTATAAACATGTATACATAGCCCAAAATCAAAATATGACAGTCAAAAAGGTAGTTCTTCGCTTGTAAGGAGAATACCCAGACGCTCAACGAGGTGTCTCTTGACCTGCATAGCCGCAGCCATATTTCCCAGGGAAGCCATGAAGTCTACTGGATCATTCCCTGCCGGGCCAGGAGTAACGGTGCCTATCCTACCTCTACCTCGGCCGCGACCGCGTCCGTGAGTCGACATCTGGTCCCTTCTGGTGCACGAAATTACAATCACACTTTTGTAACTCCGCACAACTAACCAGCAAGTGCACTGGGTCGTCCAAGTAATACCTTACGTGAGTAAGGGTCGATCCCACGGAGATTGTCGGCTTGAAGCAAGCTATGGTGATCTTGTAACTCTTAGTCAGGATATCAATAATTCTCAGATTTAATTGTAAAAAGTAAAAGAACATGAAATAAATACTTGTTATGCAGTAATGAAGAACAGGTTGAGGCTTTGGAGATGCTTTGTCTTCTGAACCTCTGCTTTCCTACTGTCTTCTTCTTCATGCACGCAAGACTCCTTCCATGGCAAGCTTTATGTTGGGCATCACCATTGTCAATGGCTACGTCCCGTCCTCTCAGTGAAAATGTTCCAAATGCGCTGTCACCGCACGGCTAATCATCTGTCGGTTCTCAATCATGTCGGAATAGGATCCATTGATCCTTTTGCGTCTGTCACTACGCCCAACACTCGCGAGTTTGAAGCTCGTCATAGTCATCCCTTCCCAGATCCTACTCAGAATACCACAGACAAGGTTTAGACGTTCCGGATCTCAGGAATGACCGCCAATGATTCTAGCTTATACCACGAAGACTCTGATTTGAATCATGAGGCTAAGAGATATGCATTCAATCTAAGGTAGAACGGAGGTGGTTGTCAGGAACGCATTCATAGGTGAGAATGATGACGAGTGTCACGGATCATCACATTCATTAAGTTGAAGTGCGAATGAATATCTTAGAATGGAAGCAAACGTAATAGAATGGAAAACAGTAGTAATTGCATTAATTCATGAAGAACAGCAGAGCTCCTCACCCCCAACAATGGGGTTTAGAGACTCATGCCATAGAGGATACAATATTAAACGTGTATAATGTCATGAGGTACAAGATGAATCACTGAAAGTAGTATTTATAGTAAAGTAGTGACCTAGGGTTACAGAAAATGAGTAAGCTAGGGTGTTTATTGTAAAAATCCACTTCCGGGGCCCACTTGGTGTGTGCTTGGGCTGAGCATTGAAGCTTTCATGTGTAGAGACATTTTCTGGAGTTAAACGCCAGTTTTTATGCCAGTTTGGGCGTTTAACTCCAGCTTTTGTGCCTGTTCTGGAGTTAAACGCCAAAATTCTTGAGCTGACTTAGAACGCCTGTTTGGGCCATCAAATATCGGGCAAAGTATAAACTATTATATATTGCTGGAAAGCCCAGGATGTCTACTTTCCAACGCAATTGAGAGCGCGCCAATTGGGCTTCTATAGCTCCAGAAAATCCACTTTGAGTGCAGGGAGGTCAGAATCCAACAGCATCTGCAGTCCTTTTTCAGCCTCTGAATCAGATTTTTGCTCAGGTCCCTCAATTTCAGCCAGAAAATACCTGAAATCACAAAAAAACACACAAACTCATAGTAAAGCCTAGAAAAGTGATTTTTATTTAAAAACTAATAAAAACATAATAAAAAATAACTAAAATATCTAAAAACATACTAAAAACAATGCCAAAAAGCGTATGGATTATTCGCTCATCACAACACCAAACTTAAATTATTGCTTGTCCCCAAGCAACTAAAAATCAAATAGGATAAAAAGAAGAGAATATACAATGAATTCCAAAAACATCTATGAAGATCAGTATTAATTAGATGAGCGGGGCTTTTAGCTTTTTGCCTCTGAACAGTTTTGGCATCTCACTTTATCCTTTGAAGTTCAGAATGATTGGCTTCTATAGGAACTCAGAATCCAGATAGTGTTATTGATTCTCCTAGTTAAGTATGTTGATTCTTGAACACAGTTACTTTATGATTCTTGGCCGTGACCCTAAGCACTTTGTTTTCCAGTATTACCACCGGATACATAAATGCCACAGACACATAACTGGGTGAACCTTTTCAGATTGTGACTCAGCTTTGCTAAAGTCCCTAATTAGAGGTGTCCAGAGCTCTTAAGCACACTCTTTTTTTGCTTTGGACCACGACTTTAACTGCTCAGTCTCAAGTTTTCACTTGACACCTTCACGCCACAAGCACATGGTTAGGGACAGCTTGGTTTAGCCGCTTAGGCTAGGATTTTATTCCTTTAGGCCCTCCTATCCACTGATGCTCAAAGCCTAGGATCCTTTTTATCACCCTTGCCTTTTGGTTTAAAGGGGTATTGGCTTTTTCTGCTTGCTTTTCTCTTTTTTTTTTCATGCAAGCTTTCTATTCACTGCTTTTTCTTGCTTCAAGAATCAATTTTATGATTTTTCAGATCATCAAATAACATGTCTCTTTTTTCGTTCATTCTTTCAAGAGCCAACAATTTTAACATTCATAAACAATCAAATTCAAAAATATGCACTGTTCAAGCATTCATTCAGAGAACAAGAGTATTGCCACCACATCAAAATAATTAAACTATTTTAAAATTTGAAATTCATGTACTTCTTTTTCTTTTTCAGTTAAAAACACTTTTTATTTAAGAAAGGTGATGGATTCATAGGACATTCATAGCTTTAAGACATAAACTCTAATTTTATTGATTATGGAATAAAAATAAGACTCAAAGATAAATATAAGAGCAGACCCATAATAATAGAAGATAGAAAATTAAAAGCAGAAAAATAAATGACTCTTAAAATAGACTCTTAATAATAAAGGTTATCACAGAGTTAGGACTCAACAA
Source organism: Arachis hypogaea (assembly GCF_003086295.3). Classification (NCBI taxonomy): domain Eukaryota; kingdom Viridiplantae; phylum Streptophyta; class Magnoliopsida; order Fabales; family Fabaceae; genus Arachis; species Arachis hypogaea. The sequence continues at coordinate 34,378,283 of NC_092046.1, read as the reverse complement.
CCTTGATTTTGAGAGGTTGATGCTCCCTCTTTTTGTGGGGTGCTTGGTCCTTCAAAGGAGAGCTTCTGGCGCTTCAGCTCCTGTAGCTCACGCCCCTGCTTCTCCTGTTCCTTCAGCAGCTTGCAGAGCATGCAGTTTTGATTCTGCTGTTCTTCCTTAAGTTGTTCCATAGCTTCCTGCAGCTTGGTAACAGATGCTTCTAAGCGGGTCCAGTAGTCAATTTCAAGAATTTCTGGGAGGAACTCCTGCGCTCTCTTTTTGATGGAGTTGTCTTGCACTTGTCCTTCCATTGACTTCTTGGTGATTGGGTGTTCAATTGGGATGAATTCATCTACTCCCATCCTCACCCCAGCATCTTTACATAGCAGAGAAATTAAGCTTGGGTAGGCCAGTTTGGCTTCAGTAGAATTCTTGTTTGCAATTGTGTAAATCTCATAAGAAATCAGATGATGAATCTCCACTTCTTTTCCAAGCATAATACAATGAATCATCACTGCTCTTTTGACAGTGACCTCAGAGCGGTTGCTAGTAGGCAATATAGAACGCCCAATGAAGTCCAGCCAGCCTCTTGCAACTGGTTTGAGATCTCCTCTCTTGAGTTGGTTTAGGACACCTTTAGAATTGGTTATCCACTTAGTTCCAGGGAGGCATATGTCCTCTAGAACTTGATCCAACCCCTTATCTACTCTCACCATTCTCCTATTAAAGGATTCAGGATCATCTTGTAGTTGAGGTAGTTTGAAGACCTCTCTTACTTTGTCCAGATAGAAGTAAATAATTCTTCCTCTGACCATGGTTCTGTAGGTATGAAAAGTGGTTCCAGTCATTCTCTGCTTATCTGTCAGCCACAGATTTGAGTAGAATTCCTGAACCATGTTTCTTCCAACCTTTGTCTCAGGATTGGCTAGAATTTCCCATCCTCTATTTCGAATTTGCTCTTGGATCTCCGGATATTCATCTTCTTTCAGATTGAATTTAACTTCCGGGATCACTGACCTCAGACCTATTATTTTGTAGTAATGGTCTGCATGTTCTTTGGTTAGGAACCTCTCTTGATTCCAAAGACTCTTTGGAGTATTCTCTTTCTTGCCTCTTGATTTGGTTTGTTTTTCCTTGGGTGCCATGATCTTGATGAGTCTTAGCTCAGTGATCATGGAAAAATACACCAAACTTAGAGGTTTGCTTGCCCTCAAGCAAAAGAAAGGAAAGGGAGGAGAGAGGAGAAGAGGTAAATTCGAATGGTGTAGAGGAGGGGATGGCCAAAACTATATTTATAGGAGGAGGGGATGGCTTTCGAAAAATGTGAAAGAGATATGAAAAGATATGGAAAGAATTTGAGAAGATATTTAAGTTGTTAAAGAAGATTTGGAAAGGATTTGAAAGAATTTTGAGAAATAATTTAGAAAATTATTGAATGATGAGAATTGAGGGTGAATGATGAAAGTTTGAAATATGTTTATGCAGAAAATTATGAGTCAAAACATGAAAATTTGAAAAAAAATTGAAGTTGGAAACAAAATCTCCTCCCCCTGTCTATCTGGCGTTAAACGCCCAGAATGGTATCCATTCTGGCGTTTAACGCCTAGTTGTTGGCCATTATGGGCGTTTAATGCCCAGCTAGGTACCCTGGCTGGCGTTAAACGCCAGAAACTCCTTTATCACTGGGCATTTTGCTGAACGCCCAGGATACTGCAAATCTGGCGTTTAATGCCCAAAATGGTACCTTTACTGGCGTTAAACGCCCAGAATGATACCCATTCTGGCGTTTAACGCCCAAAATGCCCCTTACTAGCGTTTTCTTGCCAGCAAGCTCCTTTTCTCTGCTTTTTTGTACTGAATCCTTCTATAACTCTGTGAATTCCTTCAATTTTGATGCTTAGCCTTTAATGAAAATGTATATCAAACCTCTACAAGTATTAATTAAAATAAATAACTTGCTAATGGCTAGGTTACCTTCCAGCAAGCGCTTCTTTATTGTCTTTAGCTGGACTCTTACTGAGCTTCATTCAAGCCTCAGTTTTGAGCATTCTTGCTCAAAATTGCTTTCAAGATAATGTTTGATTCTCTGTCCATTGACAATGAACTTTTTCTCAGAATAAATATCTTGAAGCTCAACATATCCATATGGTGACACTCCTATAATCACATATGGTCCCCTCCACCGGGATTTTAATTTCCTAGGAAATAATCTGAGCCTAGAGTTGAATAGTAGAACTTTTTGTCCTGGCTCAAAGACTCTGGATGACAATTTCTTGTCATGCCACTTTTTTGCTTTTTCCTTATAAATTTTGCATTTTCAAAAGTATTGAGTCTGAACTCTTCCAGCTCATTTAGCTGGAGCAATCTTTTCTCACCAGCTAACTTAGCATCCATGTTTAGGAATCTGGTTGCCCAGTAGGCTTTATGTTCCAGTTCCACGGGTAGATGATAAGCCTTGCCATACACAAGCTGGTATGGAGAGGTTCCTATAGGAGTCTTGAATGCTGTTCTGTATGCCCACAGAGCATCATCCAAGCTCCTTGCCCAATCCTTTCTACGGGCAATTACAGTCCGTTCTAGGATTCTCTTTAGTTCTCTATTAGAGACTTCAGCCTGTCCATTTGTCTGTGGATGATACGGAGTTGCTACTTTGTGGCTAATTCCATATCGAACCATAGCAGAGTAAAGCTGTTTATTACAGAAATGGGTTCCCCCATCACTGATTAGTACTCTGGGAACACCAAATCTGCTGAAAATATGTTTCTGGAGGAACTTCAGCACAGTCTTGGTATCATTAGTGGGTGTGGCAATTGCTTCCACCCATTTAGATACGTAGTCTACTGCCACTAGAATATAAGTGTTTGAGTATGATGGTGGGAAAGGACCCATGAAGTCTATACCTCATACATCAAACAACTCAATCTCTAAGATCCCTTGTTGAGGCATGGCATAACCATGAGGCAAGTTACCAGCTCTTTGGCAACTGTCACAGTTACGCACAAACTCTCGGGCATCTCTATAGAGAGTAGGCCAATAGAAGACACATTAGAGGACTTTAGTGGCTGTTCGCTCACTTCCAAAATGTTCTCCGTACTGTGATCCATGACAATGCCACAGGATCTTCTGTGCCTCCTCTCTAGGGACGCATCTGCGGATCATTCCGTCAGCGCATCTCTTAAAGAGATATGGTTCATCCCATAAGTAGTACTTTGCATCAGAAATTAGTTTTTTCTTTTGCATCCTGCTGTACTCCTAGGGTATGAACCTCACAGCTTTATAATTTGCAATGTCTGCAAACCATGGTGCCTCCTGAATGGCAAAGAGTTGCTCATCCGGAAAGGTCTTAGAGATCTCAGTGGAAGGGAGGGACGCCCCAGCCACTAGTTCTAACCGGGACAGGTGATCAGCTACTTGGTTCTCTGTCCCTTTTCTGTCTCTTATTTCTATATCAAACTCTTGCAGAAGCAACACCCATCTTATGAGCCTGGGTTTTGAATCCTGCTTTGTGAGTAGATATTTAAGAGCAGCGTGGTCAGTGTACACAATCACTTTTGATCCTACTAAATAGGATCTAAACTTGTCAATGGCATAAACCACTGCAAGCAGCTCTTTTTCTGTGGTTGTGTAATTCTTCTGTGCATCATTTAGAACACGACTGGCATAGTAAATGACGTGCAGAAGCTTGTTATGCCTTTGTCCCAACATTGCACCAATGGCATGGTCACTGGCATCACACATTAATTCGAATGGTAATGTCCAGTCAGGTGCAGAGATGACTGGTGCTGTGACCAGCTTGGCTTTCAGGGTTTCAAACGCCTGCAGACACTCTGTGTCAAATACAAATGGCATGTCAGCAGCTAGCAGGTTGCTCAGAGGTTTTGCAATTTTTGAAAAGTTCTTTATGAACCTCCTATAGAATCCTGCATGCCTCAGAAAGCTTCTGATTGCCTTTACATTGGCAGGTGGCGGTAATTTTTCAATTACCTCTACCTTGGCTTGATCTACCTCTATTCCCTTGCTTGAAATTTTGTGCCCAAGGACAATTCCTTCAGTCACCATAAAGTGACATTTTTTCCAGTTCAAGACCAGGTTAGTTTCTTGGCACCTTTTCAGGACAAGTGCTAGATGATCAAGACAGGAGCTGAATGAGTCTCCAAATACTGAGAAGTCATCCACGAAGACTTCTAAGAATTTATCTACCATATCAGAGAAAATAGAGAGCATGCACCTCTGAAAGGTTGCAGGTGCATTGCAGAGACCAAAAGGCATTCTTCTGTAAGCAAATACTCCAGATGGACATGTGAATGCTGTTTTTTCTTGGTCTTGAGGATCCACTGCAATTTGGTTGTAGCCTGAATAGCCATCCAAAAAGCAGTAGTATTCATGACCTGCTAGTCTTTCTAGCATTTGGTCTATGAATGGTAAAGGAAAATGATCCTTTCTGGTGGTTGTATTGAGCCTTCTGAAATCAATACACATACGCCACCCTGTGACTATTCTTGTGAGAACCAGTTCATTCTTTTCATTATGGACCACTGTCATACCTCCCTTCTTGGGGACAACTTGGACAGGGCTCACCCAGGGGATATCAGAAATAGGATAAATAATCCCAGCCTCTAGTAACTTAGTGACCTCTTTCTGCACCACTTCTTTCATGGCTGGATTTAGCCGCCTCTATGGTTGAACTACTGGCTTAGCATCATCCTCTAATAGGATCTTGTGCATACATCTTGCTGGGCTAATGCCCTTAAGGTCACTTATAGACCATCCAAGAGCTGTCTTGTGTGTCCTTAGCACTTGAATTAGTGCTTTCTCTTCCCGTGGATTCAAAGCAGAGTTTATGATCACTGGAAAAGTGTCACCCTCTCCCAAAAATGCATATTTCAGGGATGGTGGTAGTGGTTTGAGCTCAGGTTTAGGAGGTTTCTCCTCTTCCTGAGGGATTTTCAGAGGTACTTTTATTTCCTCTGATTCCTTCAGATCAGGCTGAACATCTTTAAAGATATCTTCTAGCTCTGATTCAAGACTCTCAGTTATATTGATCTCTTCCACTAAAGAGTCAATAATATCAGTGCTCATGCAGTCATTTGATGTGTCTAGATGCTGCATAGCTTTGACAGCATTTAACTTGAACTCATCCTCATTGACTCTCAGGGTCACTTCCCCTTTTTGTACATCAATAAGAGTTCGTCCAGTTGCTAGGAAAGGTCTTCCTAGAATGAGAATTGCACTCTTGTGCTCCTCTATTTCCAGCACTACAAAGTTAGTGAGAAAGGCAAATGGCCCAACCTTGACAATCATGTCTTCAATGATGCCTGATGGATATTTAATGGAGCCATCAGCAAGTTGAAGACATATCCGGGTTGGTTTGACTTCTTCAGTCAACCCAAGATTTCTGATAGTGGATGCAGGTATTAGATTGATACTTGCTCCAAGGTCACATAGGGTTGTCTTGGTACAGGCACCCTCTAATGTGCATGGTATCATAAAGCTTCCTGGATCTTGAAGCTTCTCTGGTAAGCTTTTCAGAATGACTGCACTGCATTCTTCAGTGAGAAACACTCTTTCAATTTCTCTCCAATCCTTCTTATGACTTAAGATCTCTTTCATGAACTTAGCATAAGAGGGTATTTGCTCAAGTGCCTCTGCAAATGGAATATTTATTTCAAGAGTCCTGAGATAGTCTGCAAAGCGGGCAAATTGTTTATCCTGTTCCGCTTGGCAGAGTTTCTGAGGATAAGGCATCTTGGCTTTATATTCTTCAACCTTAGTTGCTGCAGGTTTATTCCCTACAGGAGTGGTTGGAGAAGCCTTCTTAGGAGGGTTACTATCAGCACTTGCAGGTGTCTGATCCCTCATTGGCGTTTGAACGCCAGAACTGGACAAGGAATGGGCGTTTAACGCCAACTTTTCCCCCTTTTCTGGTGTTTGAACACCAGAGTTATTCCTCTCTGGGCTCTTGATGTCCTCAGAGGGATTTTGGGCAGTGATTTGGTCATCCTCTGTCATTTGTTCCTTTCTTGACTTTTTGCTACTTTGGGCTGAGTTATTCAATGTCTTCCCGCTCCTTAGTTGGACAGCTTGGCATTCTTTTGTTATCTGTTTAGATAGCTGCTGTCTTGTCTGATTCAATTGTGCTTCTATATTCTTGTTAGCATTTTTAGTGTCTTGGAGCATCTCTTTGAATTCTGCTAATTGTTTTGTCATAAGGAGTAATTGCTGATTAAGTTCCACAATCTGTTCTTTAGGATTGGGATCAATAGTTACTGCTATAGCCTCTTCTTTTATGGAGGACTCACTATTTGAGTACAGATGTTGATTTCTAGCAACTGTATCTATGAGTTCTTGAGCCTCTTCAATTGTTTTTCTCATGTGTATAGATCCACCAGCTGAGTGATCTAGGGACATCTGAGCTTTTTCTGTAAGCCCATAGTAAAAGATGTCTAACTATACCCACTCTGAAAACATTTCAGAAGGGCATTTTCTCAGCATCCCTCTGTACCTCTCCCAGGAATTATAAAGGGATTCATGATCCTCTTGTTTAAAGCCTTGGATGTCCAGCCTTAGCTGTGTCATCCTTCTTGGAGGGTAAAATTGATTCAGGAATTTGTCTGTTAATTGCCTCCATGTTTTTATGCTTGATGTGGGTTGGTTATTTAACCACCTCTTAGCTTGATCTTTTACAGCAAATGGAAACAATAATAATCTGTAGACATCCTGATCCACTTCTTTATCACGTACTGTGTCAGCAATTTGTAAGAACTGTGCCAGAAACTCAGTAGGTTCTTCCTGTGGAAGACCGGAATACTGGCAATTTTGCTGCACCATGATAATGAGCTGAGGATTTAGCTCAAAGCTGCTTGCTTTGATGGGAGGTATACAGATGCTACTCCCATATGCAGCTGTAATGGGGTTAGCATATGACCCCAGAGTCCTTCTGGACTATTCACTTCCTCTTATGTCCATGATGGAGAAAAGGGAATTGATATGAATTATTTTTTTTATTTAAAAGTAACCGAAAATAATAAGTAAAATAAATGGAAAACAAAATAAAATTTTGAAAACAACAAGAAAATAAAATAAAAGCAAATTGAAAACTAAATTAATTAATTAATTAAAAAGATATGATTGAAAAGATATGATTGAAGAAATTAAAAAGATTTGATTTTTGAAAAAGATTTGAAAAGATCAATTTTTGAAATTAGAATATTGACTTGACTAAAAAAAAGATATGATTTTGAAAATCTTTGACTAAATCAATGCAAAATTTCGAAATTTATGAGTAAAATAAGGAAAGGATATTTTTTTTATTTTTGAATTTTAATGCGGGAAGAGAAAAACAACAAAATGATACTAAACTTAGAAATTTTAGATCAAAACACAGAGAACAAACAAGAAAACTTTGAATGTTAAGATGAACACCAAGAACACTTTGAAGATCAAGATGAACACCAAGAACAAATTTTTGAAAAATTTTTAAGTAAATAAAAGCACAAAAATACCAAACTTAAAATTTTTAGAAAATAAAGCACAAATTTTCGAAAAATTAAAAGAAAACACAAAGAAGACACCAAACTTAGAATTTTTAAAAATCAAGAAAGAACTAAAGACATGCAATTTCGAAAAATTAAAAGAAAATAAAAGCATGCAATTGACACCAAACTTAAAATATGAAACTAAACTCAAATAAAAGACTCTAAACCAACAAAAATAATTTATTCCTAATCTAAGCAACAAGATAAACCGTCAGTTGTCCAAACTCGAACAATCCCCGACAACGGCGCCAAAAACTTGGTGCACGAAATTACAATCACACTTTTGTAACTCCGCACAACTAACCAGCAAGTGCACTGGGTCATCCAAGTAATACCTTACGTGAGTAAGGGTCGATCCCACGGAGATTGTCGGCTTGAAGCAAGCTATGGTGATCTTGTAACTCTTAGTCAGGATATCAATAATTCTCAGATTTAATTGTAAAAAGTTAAAGAACATGAAATAAATACTTGTTATGCAGTAATGAAGAACAGGTTGAGGCTTTGGAGATGCTTTGTCTTCTGAACCTCTGCTTTCCTACTGTCTTCTTCTTCATGCACGCAAGACTCCTTCCATGGCAAGCTTTATGTTGGGCATCACTGTTGTCAATGGCTACGTCCCGTCCTCTCAGTGAAAATGTTCCAAATGCGCTGTCACCGCACAGCTAATCATCTGTCGGTTCTCGATCATGTCGGAATAGGATCCATTGATCCTTTTGCGTCTGTCACTACGCCCAACACTCGCGAGTTTGAAGCTCGTCACAGTCATCCCTTCCCAGATCCTACTCAGAATACCACAGACAAGGTTTAGACGTTCCGGATCTCAGGAATGACCGCCAATGATTCTAGCTTATACCACAAAGACACTGATTTGAATCATGAGGCTAAGAGATATGCATTCAATCTAAGGTAGAACGGAGGTGGTTGTCAGGCACGCGTTCATAGGTGAGAATGATGATGAGTGTCACGGATCATCACATTCATCAAGTTGAAGTGCGAATGAATATCTTAGAATGGAAGCAAGCGTAATAGAATGGAAAACAGTAGTAATTGCATTAATTCATGAAGAACAGCAGAGCTTCTCACCCCCAACAATGGGGTTTAGAGACTCATGTCGTAGAGGATACAATATGAAATGTGTATAATGTCATGAGGTACAAGATGAATCACTGAAAGTAGTATTTATAGTAAACTAGTGACCTAGGGTTACAGAAAATGAGTAAGCTAGGGTGTTTATTGTAAAAATCCACTTCCGGGGCCCACTTGGTGTGTGCTTGGGCTGAGCATTGAAGCTTTCATGTGTAGAGACATTTTCTGGAGTTAAACGCCAGTTTTTATGCCAGTTTGGGCGTTTAACGCCAGCTTTTGTGCCAGTTCTGGAGTTAAACGCCAGAATTCTTGAGCTGACTTGGAACGCCTGTTTGGGCCATCAAATTTCGGGCAAAGTATAAACTATTATATATTGCTGGAAAGCCCAGGATGTCTACTTTCCAACGCAATTGAGAGCGCACCAATTCGGCTTTTGTAGCTCCAGAAAATCCACTTTGAGTGCAGGGAGGTCAGAATCTAACAGCATCTGCAGTCCTTTTTCAGCCTCTGAATCAGATTTTTGCTCAGGTCCCTCAATTTCAGCCAGAAAATACCCGAAATCACAGAAAAACACACAAACTCATAGTAAAGTCCAGAAAAGTGATTTTTATTTAAAAACTAATAAAAACATAATAAAAACTAACTAAGATATCTAAAAACATACTAAAAATAATGCCAAAAAGCGTATGGATTATCCGCTCATCACCTTCACACACCAAACAAGTGATATTAAGTTGATCAGTCTCAATATCGCAAGTCTAATGCTTCAAGTTCCAAATACATGCTCATGAACGTTTATGCCACATATATCAATCAGATATCCTAATAGCACATACGCACACCCAGAGTATGCCCAGAAGCATAATCAGTCCATCCCTCAGGCTCTATAGGAACGAACTGCTCTGATACCATAATGTAACACCCTACCACCTAAAAATTTACGCTTAAGTCATAAAATAGAGGTGGCGAGGTATTACGACTTCTAAAAATTATAACACATACCTATAATAGTAGAAAGAATATAATAGACTAGGAGCCTTGAAAAATGGGTAAAACAAAATCGCAAAATGAAAAGCGCCACGCTCCGAAAAAGGAACATCTTGCGTGTGAGGAAAACTATAACTATCAAACGTAAGATAATAAAAGTAGGAATAGAAAGCCAAAGGTACAAAATAACAAGCTCCTAACTCAGTCCGTGAAGTCAAGGCTGGCCGGAGAATATTTACATATATATATATATACATATCCAAAACCCAAGATGTACATAAACAAAATTCTGCCTCTCCATAAACCTCTAAGAGGATCAAAAAGAATAAGTTATGTGGAGAGAAAGCTAAGTACGTGTATATACATCACTGCACAACAAAATAACACAGTAACCACTTCGCTTCAGGTGTCCAGATGCCTAATGAGATACCTTACGACCTGTATCTGAAAAACAACAACATAGTATGGAATGAGAACCGGAGGTTCTCAATATGGTAAAGGTGTCCACATAGTTAATGTAAAAGGTCTCGGGAGAGCCAGAGGCATTCCTAAAATTCCGACACTCAGAATCATTCTTAAGGAAAATAAACTAAACCAAAAGTTAGGTAAGTTATCTGAGGTATTCTAGTTCTGAATCTAACTTTAACTTAATACTTCACTTTCTGACTCCTCCAGTTCTCCGAATCTCTGGTGGAACAACCCTCGTCATTCCTCCGCCAGACAAGGGGCCTCTTAGTTGCATAGACCAACATTACAGACAAGAAAAACACAAATAGAGAAGCATGTACAACAAGTAGAATAAATAGCAGATAAGCAGAATTTAACAGTTAAGCAAGCTAAGACAACGCACACTCAAACAAAGCAAACAAATGCATATGATGTATGCCTGTCCTATAGCTGATGAGTCTCATCTGTCAGTTATACAGCCAACCCGACATGTCCTGGTAGTTAACTATTGGACAGTCCCTCTGTGCGCGCATCCCCAAGCTCAATAATATTCCATGGAGTCAATCTCCAAGCTCAAATATAATATTCCATGGAGTCACACTCTAAGCTCAATAATATAGTATTCCATGGAGTTGAACTCCAAGCTCAATAATATAGTATTCCATGGAGTCGAACTCCAAGCTCAAATATAATATTCAATATTCATATATATGCATGCCCATGGGAGAATCCGGGGAGTTAAAGTGCCCGGTCACATCTTGCGACAGAGGGTCAACAAATAGTCTCAAATACACAAGCTACATGATAATCTCTTTCTTTTAAAATATCGCTTTAAATCGAAAACTTCAGCTCTTATAGAAACTTTGGCAGTACCTCCTTTAAAACTCAAATTTCTGCCACCCTTCAAGGGTCCCAACTACCAAACCAAACACCTCTCAATCATTCAATTCACTTCCAATAACAAATTATTTCAAAACCAAACAAATACCAATATTAAATCTTTTTCCAAACCGACCAACTTCAACAGCAAATTATTGACAACAGCTAAACCTCACATTTTATACGTATACACAATCCATCAATTATTCATTCATTTCATTCCTATCTTAAGGTCTTCTAGCCTAAGTTTTCACGTGACATTAAACATTAACTACGAGAAACCAAAACCATACCTTCGTACGAAATCAAAATATTCGAAGTTCTGGAGAAGATTTCTGACTGAGCTATCGAAGAAGAAAATGTCCAAAATCATCTATGCCTCCTGAAATTTCCGTTGGCCAAACCCAAAGAAAAGAGGAGCTATGTCACTGTCAACTTTCACTACTCAAGAATGGTGCCAACGTGTAGAGGAGAAGGTTACGAATACTTTTACTGGATTAGATTTTTTATTGGAGTTACGGATTTCAAGAAATCAAAGCCGAAAGTTCGAAAGAGCTTACGTTTTCTCTCTTTCTCTCTTCGTTATCCTCTTCTCTCTCTTACGATATTTACGTGTATATATATATATATATATATATATATGACCGCCTTGACTTTCTTTATTATTATGTGTAAACCGCCTTGGGTTTCTCTATTATATATATATACACACGTAACCTAATGCATAATGATAATAATAATATATATGTAACCTAATGCAAAGTATAAACCACCTTTTATTTTCTATGCTTTATAATTAATAATAGTAATAATAATATTAGCAATAGTAAAGATGGTCATGTAATAATAATAATAAATGTAATAATAGTAATAATAGTAGTAATGCAATGAATATAATATATATAAACTTATAATGAAATTTAATACTTACGACAATTATATACAATGTTTATAATAATAATAATAATAATAATAATAATAATAATAATATGGATTTGATTAAATTTAAATTATTATAAAATTAGTTCAATTACTGATAATAAAAATTTTTTCTAAAAATAAGGAATTCTAATTTTATAAAATTAATTATAACTTATTTATATTTATATTTTTAAAACTGAGGGTAGCTACAAAATTTATATTAAAAGTTTGAAAAAATCTCTACATACAAGTGTTTTGCGATTACAAGCTTTACAAGCTTGAAGAGAACGAAACCCACTAAACGTGCTGCTTATGTTACGTGCCTCTTTGACAGACTTTTAAATCAATTCAAATCAATTAACGCGCAAATATATAACTTCTATTTTTCAAAAGATTTCGTTTCTTTTTTCGAGTTTCTTGCCAAATTTGTTGGATCTCCTTCGTGCGTTCTCTCTTTTTTTTTTATTTTCATGGTTTCTGAAATCAAGTTTTGAAATTGTTTTGAAGATAATGGAACTTCAGAAATACACCCAAACAATTACAGAAATATACCCAAACAGTTACAGAAATGATTACAGAAATACACCCAAAGGATTACAGAAATACACCCAAAGGATTTAAGAAATACAACCAAAACATGGGGGAGACAGTATATTTCTTCTTGAAATCTTTTAATGTTTTGCTGGTTAAGGATGAGGCACATGGCAGAGACAATCTAGAAAAAAAACCTAGAAGAACAGTAAAACAGTACCTTGAATAATGTTTCTTCGTTTTTTCTGGTGATTTTTGATGGAGATTTGTATCTTTTCTTCTTGATTTCTTCTACTCTTCGTGAGGAGTTGGAACGTTTCTGCAGAATCGTAATGTCGCTTGAATCTTGACGGTTTACGTTTTGATTGAGGAAGAAGAGGAAGAGTGAACGTGTTGTGAAAGGGTGATTAAGGCGCGTGCGTTGGACGCTCGATTCTAAAAGAGTGGTGCGTGTGTTTTTTTTTTTTTTTGGATTTAGACCAATTTATATAGCTTGTAAGACAAAAAGACTTATATCTATAGCAAGCCTATAAAAATTTTCAGCCACGTTTTAGAATCTACATTTTAGTGAATAAATCTTTTTTCTCCAAATATAGGATCGTCTATCGAATTCTGTTTCTAGTCTTATTGGATTGGATTTCATTAAAACAAAAACCCTCTGGATTTCATTAAAACAAAAACCCTCTCGATACTTTTAAAATTGTGATTATATTTTATTGTTATTTCATATAGATATATATATATATATATATATTATTTGTTTGATTAATTCTTGTATTTGTTTTATTATCTTTTATTGTTATTTTTATTTAAGGTAGGATATGCCTGAAGCCTAGAATATGCCTCATTATCTTATAGGACTATAAAAACTTAGATACTACTATAATGATAATGATTTGCTTTCGCTTTGCTGTCAGCAAAAGCAAAGGTTAATGAATTAATTAGTTGCATAGCATATTTTATTAAAGGCAAATTTTACTGTGCCTTTAATTTTGGTGTCGAAATTGTCGAACTTATTTTGTATAATAAATTTTAAATATTAAAAAATTATTTATTTTTATATTTTTTAATTTAAATATTAATTTTTATCTTTTATTAAAATCAAGAATTAGTTTTATTTTAAGTTGTCATTAACCAATTATTAATGGCCTCTGTTTTTTTTTTAAAGTTTTATTAAAAAACAAATTGATGATATGTGTAATATTTAAATATGTAGTAGTTAATTAAAGAGTAAAATCCATATTTAAATCAAATAGAGTTCAAAATTATACAATTCACGAAAAGAAAAAAAACCATTACATAAATCTTTTAAAAAGACGTTTTTATAAAAATTGAATGAACCCCATTTAAATTACCCATTCCAACATTAATTCGAATCAGGCCAATTCGAATTATTAGAGATACACACAAATCGAATCTTACCAATTTGATTTACGCATGTAATGCATGGATGTCCTATTAAATCAAATCACATGAAATATCTTATTAAATCGAATTTCAGGTGATTCGATTTAATAGAACATTTCATGCATGCGTAAATCGAAATGGTCAAATTCGATTTGTGTGTCATATTTCTAGTAATTCGAATTGGTCTTATTCAAATTAGTGTTAAAATGAATAATTTAAATTAAACTTATTCGATTTATATAAAAATATCTTTTTAAAAGATCTATGTAATATTTTTTTGGATGAATTGTATAAATTTAGACTCTATTTAATTTAAATATGCATTTTACCCTTAACTAATTATATTCTAATATATACAAGGTGCACAAAGCGCAGTATGTAGAATATTGCGAAGCTATAAATTTGAGTGCTGTCTAGATATCTAATATCTTTTAAGAAAAAAGACAAATACACTAATCTTTTAATTTAAAGACAAATATATTTTTTATTAATTAAAAATATAAAATTATCTTTCACTTTTTAAAATATAAAATATTTAAATTTTTTTATTTAAAATATATGTAGATATATAAATACTCCAAAAAAATTTAAATACTTCGTATTTTAAAAAATAAAAAATATTTTTATATTTTTAATTAATCAATAATTTATTTATTTTCGAATTAAAAAGTCAAAAATTTATTTATATTTTTTCAATTTTTTTTGTTCTCGGAATAGTGGTTGTCCAAATGCACTTATAATTTAAATATACCAAACTTCGATGAAAACATAATAATAATAATAATAATAATAATAATAATAATAATAATAATAATGCATCATCCAACCAAAGACAATATCTATTATGATATGAATCATGTTATATTATTAATAATGTTATAATTAAATATGTCGCTAATTTAAGGAGATTATTAAATAAGAAAATTAATTAACCAAATATATATGCACTATTATTTTTTATTTTAAGTTTTATTGAATTTAATTTAATTTTGATTATTTGTAAAAGAAGAACCGTGAAATCAAATTAGTGACGACTACATATGTTGGGTAAAAAGTATTGGTCGAGTTATTTTTGGATTTTGAATTGAACTTTCTTATAGAGACAATGAAAAATCTTGACAATGTGTATAATGGGTTGATTTATTAGCCTACGGTGAATTAAAAAATAAGAAACATCCCCTAAATTTTAGTAATAAAAAACTTTTATCTCCTAATTTCAAATTTTAACCATCTCCTATCCACTACTAAATCCTAGCAGCGCCTGACCCCAGCAGCTCTAACAGCGCTATGACATTCCCTCTAGCCGTCACCCACCCCAGCAGCCGATTACATATAAAATTGATCACTCCTGAAAATGTTAGGTCTTTATGCTTCAAACAAATCCAATAAACTAAACATCCAAATGCTCATTAAAATAACCATTTGCATATCTACTGCATTGAACATTTAGATTATTTTAATTGAACATTTAGATTATTTTAACCCTACCCAGTGAAAATTTTAACCATTCTTTCCCTTTTAACCCTAATTACACTCCCTTCTAATTCAAACTCCCTTCCCAGCGTCGCCATCTCCCGTCGTCATGCCGTATTAAGAACAAACATCTCATATGCATGAAAAATAAACATCTGATTTACATTAAGAACAAACATCTCATTTACAGTAAGAATAAACATCTCATTTACATAAAAAATAAACATCTACATGCATATATAAAACTTCCACTGCATACTTTCTCCCAGCATCGGTCTGCGCGTCTAGCATCGGTCTTCCGATGATTCATACGCTTCCTGGTGACGCTGCTGTCGCCGCTATCATGCCTGTCGTCGTTTCATGCCAACGATGCGTCCAGCTGAAGGTGCAGAAAATTCTGCTACTGAACATTGTTCAGCCATGTCAGAGCTGGTCTTCCATCGTTGGCACTAGAGAGAGTTAGCATCTCGGTGGCATCGCCATCCTCGAACTCGGCGTCTCCACCCTCACTAAATCCCTTCCATTCGGTGTGGCGTTCTCAGGCTTTGGTGACCCGATCCCGTGGCTCGTCGGCCTCTCCTTCTTCTTCGCCAAGGGATTCATCAAGCCTGGCCTCGAGAACCACGTCGCCACTACAAGATTTCTATTTATTTAAGGGAGTTTTTTTTGTAGGTTTTTAAAAACCTCCAAAATACACTTTATTTATGGCAATTCATAAAACTCCCTCTAATAATTAATTCATAATTAAGATTTAAACTCCCTCAAAACTCAAAAGAACTCTCTTCTTCTTAGTTTTCCCAAAATGACCGAGTCAGAGAGAAGAGAAGAGAATGGCGCAAAACTCTAAATTCTTCACCTCTGATTCTGCCACCGTTGTAGTCATCGGTTCCACCGTCATTGCAGTCGCTGGTTTCGCTGCTGTTTCCGCTACAGTTGTTGCAGGAAGCTTCTCAATCGAGCCACCTCCTCTATCAACATTATGATTTCAGATTTTTTTCTCTGTAGCTATGGTTGCCATTATAGTTTCTGCCACCATTGCTGCCGCAGTTTCCGCCATCGTTGCCACTGTAGTTGCCACGTCGAAAGCTTTTGAATCAAGCCACTGTTTCAGATCTGTTTTCTTTTCTTCTTCAGTTTTCATTTATTTTCGTGTGGAGTGATTCCTGTAGTTAAAGTTCTCTGACTCCACTTAGTTACTAGATAAAAGTAAAGCATTTAATTTACTGAACTAATTTAGTTACTAGATAATATTCTTTTGAGTCGATCTCTAAGAAAGAACACCAATCTTATTTAAATTTGAAAATTGATCATTATAATGGACATCTAATATGAAGTTTTCAAATTGGCTATCAAGTGTCAAAAGTTGAATAAAAAATTATTGTGGGGTCAAATTTAATAATTTAGTGAGGGCAAATAAATATTATTATTATATACTACTCAATAAAATTCTAAATTGTAGTGGGGGCGCTTGCCCCCACACCCACATGAATGGATCCGTTCCTGGTAGAAATGTCAACTTTCTGTGAAAAAAATTTGCCCTTTATAGATATAATCATTTTGTTTTTAACTTTTTATGAGTTTTGAATGCATGTTCAGAATTAAATTAACTTTGATTTATATTCATTTTCATTTGAAATCTATGCGTTTTGAATCCAGGTTAACTCAATTTAGTTTGAAAATCATTGGCTTTACGTCATAATACCTTGTTGAATTTTTTTTTTCTATATCTTTCATGAGAATTGTGATTCATTTACGAGTAGCAAGCTATGTTAATCTGTTTTTGATTGGATTGGCTTAACTTTGAAGCTTACAGTTGTTTATTGAATTTAATTGGATTATCTTATTTTGTGGTGATTTTATAGAATTTCTGAACCAAATTGGTGTTTAAGACTTCTCTTTGAGTGTGTTTACTATTTTTGATATTAAAAAATAAATTTCTAATTTAAAAGTATGTAAATGAGATAAGATTAATGAATGATTTGAAATTAAAAATAAATAAATAATTACAGGATTTGTGGAGGTTTGAAAATCTCACAAAATAATATTTTTTTAAAATTAATAATTAATTTGTGGGGGTTTTAAACTGCCATGAAAGTGATTTAAAATTGTCACAAAAGTCCAATATAAAACCCTGATGTGGATAAATGCCAATAAAAACCTGCATGACCTGGAAAAGCACGGACTTCACTCACAGAAGAGGGGTAAGGTGAACCAGAAATGACATCAACCTTGGCAGGATCAACAGAGATGCCATCATTAGAAACGATGTGACCTAATACAATACTTTACTTTACCATAAAGTGACATTTTTCAAAGTTAAGCACAAGGTTTGAAGTGGTACATCGTTCTAATACTCTATCAAGATTATCCAAACAAAGGTCAAAAGAATCACCATAAACACTGAAATCATCCATAAACACCTCCATACAGTGCTCAAGAAGATCCGAAAAGATGCTCATCATGCACCTTTGGAATGTAGCTGGTGTATTATACAAGACAAAGGGCATTCTTTTGTAAGCATATGTTCCAAAGGGGCATGTGAAAGTGATTTTCTCTTGGTCTTCTAGAGCAATATGGATTTGAAAGTAACCAGTATAGCCATCTAAAAAGTAATAGTGCGACTTACCAGACAAGCAATCAAGCATTTGATCGATGAATGGTAATGGATAATGATCCTTCCTAGTAGCCAAATTTAAGCGCCTATAGTCAATGCAAACCCTCCACGAGTTTTGTACCCTTGTGGCCATAAGTTCCCTACTCTCGTTCTTGACTATGGTGACACCGGACTTTTTCAGAACTACTTGCACGGGACTCACCCACTCACTATCCGAAATCGGGTAGATAATATCGGCCTCTAGCAATTAGGTCACCTCTTTCTTCACAACTTCTAGGATTGTGGGGTTTAAGCGCCTTTGAGGCTGACAGATAGGCTTGGCTCCCTCGTCTAGAAAAATGCGATGCTCACAAACTTGAGGGCTTATACCAACTATATCCGCCAAACTCCACCTAATAGCCTTCTTGTTCTTTCACAACACATCAAGCAACCTCTCCTCTTGTTGGGAGGTAAGCTCCTTTACAATGAACACCGGGAGCTTTTGATTTTCTTCAAGAAAGGCATACTTAAGGTGGGGTGAAAGTGGTTTCAAATCCACACTTAGCTCATGGCTTGGCACTTGATCATCCGGCAATACCAGAGGTGGTAAGGTGTCTTCTTCATACTCTTGGGGGATCCCCACACTTGCACCTTGAACCATATTCTTCTCATCAAGACTATTGTAATGTCCCAAACTTTTTCTGAAATATTTTATATTTGATTTCTTTTATTGTTACCATATCCTCTAATTTTATCAAAATTTCTACACTACCCTTATTCTTTTTACCAAAACCTAACCCTAATGTCTAAATTAAACCCATACACTCTTACTCTCACATAAGCATACACTCTGAAGTCGAAACAAAAGAAATAGAGAAAAGGGGGTGAGAAAGTCACCGAGGGAAGAAGAGAAGAAGATGACGGCACTGGCAAAGCAAAGAGAAGCCGTCGCCGCTGTCGATTTATAAAGGTAGAGAGAGAGACGAATAAGGAGAGAGATGGATAAAGAGAAGGCAGCACCACTATTGTCGCTGCTGGGACTCATCGGTGGAGTTACAGTCGTCGCCATCGAAGGGGCCGCGTCGGACGGAGACATTGCCATCGTTGAAGCTCACCGCTGGTGCAACCCGAAGCTACCTCCGCCTTTACTCTGCTCCACTGTGGTTGACCCCTAGCTCTCCCCTATTCGTCAGAGCTTGTAGTGTTGCTGCGGATGTCACTTCTAGAGGAGAGGAACCACTGCCACCGTTATTCTGCTGTGTCCTTCACCATCGATGTTAGAGAGGGTCACCGGAGCTGCTGATGCTCTATCCCCTTGTTTTCTTTGGTAAGAATCATCTTGTTCTACCTTGTCTTGCGGTAAAGCCTTATTATTGACTTTGTCCTACCTTGCTTAATACCCCTTTTTGCCTTTGCTCAATTTTAAACTACCGTAGGCTGTTGGATTTGCTGCCATTGTTACCGTGGTTGTCCCATGTTGTTGCTACTAGGGCTGTTGGCATTACTGCCGTGAGAATTGAAATTGTTGCAACTACCGAGTCCAAATTCTGCACTCTTTCGTACCCTTTAATTCGGCACTCCGGGTTTAGTCTATTCGGTCCCTTAGGACCACACTATGAGTAGGCTTTACATTTATAACCGTTAAGCTTTTGGTTTATGCTATTCCGAGTTTTTAATAATATTTATAAAACTATTATTAAAGAACTTTGATTTGATTAGAATAATTGATTTATTATAGTTGAATAATTATTTTTAGGAAGTTCATATTTTAGAAATTTTACATGAGACTATATATATGTTGGATAGAGCCTTATATTATTTTAGAACATTGATTTTATTTGAATATATATTTTTGAAGTATTGAAGTATTTGCTGACATTCACATATTTTGAAATTGTAAAATATGTTCTTATGATTGAAAAAGTATGATTGGGAAAGATTTCGGATGAGAAAGTATTATATAATTCGATTTGATTCGATACCTTATATATTTGTAAGATCAGGAATTTATTGTATTTGAATATATATGTTTTGAATTGGTTTGGGAAGCTCGTATTAGAAAACTGTAGTTAACGGCGGTTATGACGTTAACCTAGATGCATCTGGCTCAGACCTCAGCTAGCAGGGGCGTTGTTAGCCTAACGTGTAGGCCACACGTTGGATCTGTTATTCCATACGGATACACGAGAAGAAAGGGCTACCCATAGAGGTGGAGCCGCCCAAGTGTGGACTTTTGATTTAATTTCTGTATGAGAACTCCCTTATTGATTCGCTTATTATGATCAATTACTATTTTCTAATTAAGAGATTACTTTAATAATAATGTTAAATAGTCTCATGTGGATTATAAATGTATTGTCTAGTCACTGAGTTGCAAAACTCATTACGTTTTTCTAAAAATATTTTTCAGGAATAAATACTTGAATATGTGAGCTCTCTATCTAAGAATTATGATCTACAATGAGTATTTGTTCTATGTTGAGTTCCTAGACGTTGTATGCTCCATATGTCACAAGCAGGATCCAACCATTCTTAATTATTTTAACTTTTGTTGAAAACGTATAGCTATTTATTTTAGAACTTGTAAATGATTTAAAATCTTTGTAATTTTCTTATTTAATTTATATTTGAGTCTGATAGGCTTGCTAGGGGACTATTTTTCTGAGTGCCGGTGAAAGAGCGAAACTCTCGCGCGATCTAGAATTTTCGCAAATAAATTCGCGTTGTAAGTATAGCTTCTAGACCGACAAGAATTCCTTTCATACAAACGTTTGGTTGTCACAAGTAACAAAACCCAAATAAATTTATAAACCGAAGTATTTAAACCTCGGGTCGTCTTCTCAAGGAATTGCAGGGAGGTGTTCTTATTATTAGCTATGGAAAAGGTAGAATTTTGGGTTTTTAAAATAAATAACAAGTAATTTAAATGGCAGGAAAAATAAATTAATAATTAATAAAACTCTTGGCAAGGTATGAAAATTTGGAAGTCCTATCCTAGTTATCCTTATCGATGGTGATGAGAATTAATTTTTAATCCCACTTAGTTAATCTTTACTAAAGCAAAGGAAAGTCAAGTGGACTAATTAGTTTGATCCTCAAGTCCTAGCCAACTCCTAAGAAAGGACTAGAGTTATCGGAATTCAATTCAATTAGCAAAAATAACAATTATCAACCACGATAAGTTTGATAACTCAAGAGTCTCCAATCAATCAATTAAAGCCAAGAATATAAAAAGCTAAATAAGAATCATAAATCTGAAATACCTCAATTTATATTAAATAAAGAAAATCCTAACATGAATGGTTCGTAAGCCAATTTGGCAACATACGTAATCAACAAATAAAAGCATTAAAGTATCTGAAAGCAGAAAAGAAATATAAAGTAAAAGAAATATTGAACCTGAGAGGAAGTTGAAATCCTAAATCCTTTAAGAGGAATCCTAATCCTAAAACCTAAGAGAGAGGAGAGAACCTCTCTCCCTAAAAACTACATCTAATTTATGAAAAGTGAATAATGGAAGATTTTCTCATGAATGGATGCATTCCCCCACTTTATAACCTCTAATCTGTATTTCCTGGACTTGGATCTTGGCCAAAAAGGTTTTTAGAAATCGCTGGGGGCGTTTTCTGCAGTTTCTGCACGTGGCGTCTATCACGCGTCCGCGTGGGTCACGCGGTCGCGTCATCTAGGTGTTTTCCTTGTCACGTGTTCACTTCGGTCACGCGTACGTGTCATTTGCATTCTGTTTAAGGCACGCATCCGCGTCGTCCATGCGTTCGCGTCGCTGCCCTTTTCTTCAAAACTCCATTTTTGTGCTTTTCTTCCATTTTTGTATGTTTTCTTTCTGTCCTCTAAGCCATTCTTGCTTTAGGAGATCTGAAAATACTTAACACACAAATCACGGCATCGAATGGTAATAAAGGGTAATTAAAATTAATATTTTTAAAGCATAGGAAACATATTTTTCACATATATCACATAATAAGGAAGGGAAAGTAAAACCATACAAATTACATGAATAAGTGGGTGAGGGATTGAATAAATCACTTGAATAGGGCACAAAATACATCATAAAATATGGATTTATCAACCTCCCCACACTTAATCAATAGCATGTCCTCATGCTAAATCCAAGAGAAAGGGTAAAGTTAGAATGGTGGAATCTTATGCAATGCATTCTATTCTAAATGCAACTACCTAAATGAATCATGCAATTCTAATTATTATCCACTTGTATATAAAGCTTACATGTAATTAAATTAATTCATATCCTCAAGGAATCATATATGCATAGCCAAACCCTAGATAATGTTAAAGCACTTTTATAGTTGAGATGGGTAAAAGTATTTCACAAACTTGCAAGACAATTAACAATTAAGCAGAGATATATGGTGATGAGCTATTGAACCCTCACTGGATTTTGTGTTTACTCTCTAGTCACTCAGTGTTTATCGGGTTAATCACTCTATTCTTTTTCTATCCTTGCTTTCTAAAACTTTGTTCTTCATCTAACCAATCAACAACTATGGAATACAGACATACAAAAATCATGAGGTCTTTTTCAAGGTTGTAATGGGGCCAAGGTGACTATAAGGGTATATGTATAAGGCTAAGTGAGCTAACAAAGTAAATCCTTGATTAGTCTAAGATCTCACCTAACATACATACTTTATATAATTTTAAAGTGCTTTACCTAGCTACCCAAGCTTTTTCCCACTTTGTATTACAAGCTCATGCATTAAATTTAATTTTAAAATTTTGTCCCATGTGCATTGATTCTTTTTTTTTTATTTTGCACTTGGGGAATTTTTGTATCCCCTTATTTGAGTACTGAAAATATAAAATTATTATTATTATTATTATTATTATTATTATTATTATTATTATTATTATTATTATTATTATTATTATTATTATTATTATTATTATTATTATTATTATTATTCTATGCACATGGTAATTCAGTTATTTTGATTTCACATGAGCATGCTTCCCAAATTTCTGAAATAACTTATTCATTTTAAATCCCTACTTTGTTTCTACCATCCCATGTTCCCATAAAATTCCACACACTTAAATTGTACACAATATCTATCTTAAGTTAACCAAGGATTCAACTTGGGATTGTTATTTTGTTTTTCTGCTTAAGGCTAGTAATGTGGTTATAGAACAAGAAGGGATTAAAAAGCTCAAGGGGGCTAACAAGGGTGATATAAAAGGTAGGCTAAATTAGGATAAGTGAGGAAAAATTCAAATGATGGCCTCAATCATCTCTTGGTATATATCTATATTCTATATTGGATATATAGATTAAAACAAAGAAAAGAACATCAAAATGAAAAAGAAGGGCAAAACACACAGGAATGAAATTTATGGTTTAAATGTAACATACAATTAAGCTCAAAAGTCACAAGCTGTGTGTTCTCCAGCTCAAAAACCATATATCAGTTATGTATGTCATGCAAGTAGAAATCAAGAGTTTCCATTATTCTCAATGTAAATATTAGGGTGGCTTTTAAAATCTTAGTGTTCCTCCTTGATGAAATGTTGTTAACTAACTAACATGTAATGCTATATATACAAGGTGTGTGGATTGTTTTAATTTACTAAAGTTTCTAGTTTACTCCTTTTTATTTTCAATTAAATCAAACTATTATATGCTAAAAGGGTAAACTATACTAACTAATCCACATATTCTATAACTAATAAGTTTAGAATTGCAAACTAAACTAAATGTCTAAGATATAAACTAAAGTGAAAAATGCGAAAATAAAGTAAAAATACAGCAAAAGAACAATGTGCAAGTGCTGAAAAAAATAAAAATAAAAAATACATAAAAATAAACAAAATAGGATAAAAAGAGTCTGAAAAGTGGTTCACCAAAAAGATAAGCCAGGGATGGCGACCTCTCCACACTTAAAATATAACATCGTCCTTGATGCTCACTCAAGCTAGGTGTGAAGAAGTGTCATCACCGGAAGGATGGGCTGCTGGTGTCTCTGTGGTGGCCTGGGGGTCTGCAGTCTCTATGAGTGTAGTGGGATCTGTCTGATGCAGTGGAGGTGCTGACTGGAGAAGAATCTCTGGGTCTGCGGCCTGGATCTGGTGAGGCTCCTCATGCTGTGGCGCAGCCTGATCTGGTCCTCCCTGCTCGGCCTGGGTAGGTGCCTCCTCCTCATGCTCGTCTGCCTCCTCCTCAGATGGCTCTGATGGTGTGTCAGGCTCAGAGGGAATGTCATGGTGGCCAGTGCGGAGCAACAACTTTAAATGCTCATAGTGTTGCAAGATCTCGCATATCGCCGCTGGTTGCAGTGCTCCATCTGGTTTAGCTGCTGAAAAAGGCGGTGCATGAGGTGGTAAATGGGCTCTGAGACAGGTGGAGGTGCAGTGGTGGTAGCTGGTGCAGCAGTGGATGAAGAAGGGGCAGCTGAAGGTGTGGCTGCCTCATCAAAAGCGGTGAGGAATGGGAGTCTGTGACCTAAAGTCTGAAACTTTCTGCTGTGAGGGATAATCTTCTTGTAGTCTGTAGTAGGTGGCTTCTCATCAGCAAGCTCCCAAGGCACGTCAGCTCGGCGGCCTAGCTGGGTGATCAGATAAGGGAAAGGAAGGGTGCCTCTGACATGGACCCTGGCCATGTAATGCCTGATGAAACGTGGAAGATACAGGTCCTTACCCTCCATCACACACCAGATGAGAGTGATCATAGCAGCGGGCAGCTCTGTCTCATGAGTGCTCAGTATCACATAGTTGCTCAGAATCTGGTGCCAGAGCTGAGCCTCATCATTCAGGTAAATCAGCTTGATTCCCTTAGGCATCACTGTGTTCTTTCCCATGACCCAAGGGACAGTAGGATCAAAGGCTATTCTCTACTTGACAGCATCCCAGTCAAATCTCATAAATCTCATATCCTCTTCAGCCTTTTGGTAACCGTCAGGATGATCTAGCTTAGGCTGAAGGTGGAGGATGTCCTCAATAGCTTCCTCAGTGACCAAAATCTGTTTTCCTCTAAGGTTCACTGCATCCAGGGAAATCTTGAAATAGTTACAATAAAATTCTCTGACCCAGGAAGCATTGACCTCTGTCAAGTTTCTTTCCAAGAAGAACCAGCCTCTCTGTTTTATCTGTTCAGAGGTGTACTACTGTAGTTCTTCTGGAATTTTTAGAGATCTTTCTAGGTATAGGTTCCTGGAAGTGGCAAACACTGGATACTTCAGCTCACAGTATCTGTTTGCAAATTTAACTAGATCTGTGGCAGTGAGGAGCTGGTCAGCCTTCTCCTGCGGGATAAAGTGCTTTTCCCGCCAGGAGGCGTCATGCAAAATATCGAGGATGGACATAGAGGATTCACCTCTTTTCCTTTTACCAGTGGTTGCTTTGCCTTTTCCTCTGCGTTGAGGGTCAAACATCCTGAAAAGCAGAAATTCTAGGATATAATTGAAGAACAAAAGCAGGAAAATAAGTAGGCAAATAGAATAATAGCAATATAAGCACATAGTGGCAAAAAAGCAAGAGAAGCATGAAATGAGTTGAAAAATATGTGCAATTTGGATTGTATACAAGTGAAAAAGTCTGAAAAGAAAAAATGAAATCCAAAATATATGATAAGCGGAATTCAAGTTAAATAGGAAAAACAATGATCATGCCCTGAGTTAGAAAGTTGAAGTAGTCAGGTTAGAAAAGTGGTCAATAGGTGAAAAGGAAGGTAGAAAGTGAAAGCTGTGAGTTAGTAAAAGAAAGTTAAAGTGAGTGGCATGATAAATGTTTCCTAGGTAACAAAAAATTCACAAATTTAAAGAATAATCAACTCATATTCGAGCAAAAATTTCAGTGTATTGATGATAATTCAGAATGATAGAAAAGTTGCAAAACTAACATGAAATCATCAATAGTGCAAGTTATTAACTAGGGGATCAAAAGGAATAAGAATGCTAGCCCGGACAGTCATGAATTGGTTTGGTTGTAGCCAAGTAAGGCAAAATAGTAAGTTTCCAAACTCAATACATGAAAACAATATGCAAAAAATTGGGCAGCATTCCGGCTAAAATTGGATGTTCCCGAGTAATAAACAGTAAGAAAAAACAGTTCATATGAGATAAAAAGAAATGCTGCAAAGAGTCATAAACAGTAAGAACAGTCTAATGTCAGCATGAAACATTAAGGAATAGCATATGAATAGTATTAACATCACAGCCAGATCAAAAGTGCAGAATAGGGAAAACAAGTAACAAGAACGGCGCAATTATCAGGCCTAAATCCACTAACCACATCCTAGCTACCTAACCACCTAGAATCCACTACAAACATGCATCTCTAAATATCCTAAATTGAACAGAATCTGAAAAATATGCAACTAACTATGGAAGATAGAGAAATCAGTGTTCGGCGGAACCTGGTATGTGTAAGAACAGAGGTGAGGGCAGAGAGATAGTGGTGGAGACGCGGCGGCACTGGGAGGGAGCACGGCGGTGCAGTGGTGGAGGTTGGGGTTTGGGTTGGAGGAGGTGGAGAGGAAGGAAGAAAGGGGCGAGGGTTGTGGTGGTGGGAGGCGGCGCTGGTGGCGGGGTGGTCGGGGCTGGCCGCGGTGGGGGCAGCGGTGGTTGAGAGGGGTGGAAGAAGGGGAGAGAAGGGGGGAAGAGAAGAAGGGAGGAAGAAGAGAGAGGGGTGTCGGTGGTGTGGGGCGGTGGTGGCTTGGCGCGGTGGTCGGCGATGGGTGGCAAGGGTGCGGTGGTGGTGGTTGTAGAGGAGGGAGGGGTTGCAGAGAAGAGAAGAAGAAGGGGGGTATGGGGCGCGACGGGTAGGGTTTCGCGTGGGTAAGGGGGTTAGTATTTTTGAATCCACGCGAACGCGTGGAGCACGCGATCGCGTGACTAGGGTGAAATGGGTTCGACGCGGTCGCGTGATTGACGCAATCGCGTGGGTTGGGTAAAAGATGGGTGACGCGGACGCGTGAGGCACGCGACCGCGTCGCTGGAAATTGTGCTAGACGCACACTTCCAGCGTCATTTCAGTGCAACTCTCTGTCTCCATTTAGGGGGCCATAATATCCACGCGACGCGGATGCGTCGCACACGCTTTTGTGTGGGATGAGTGTTTTGCGAGTGATGCGTTCGCGTCAGGGACGCGAACGCGTGGACTGTTTTGTGCTAAACGCACGCCAGCCGCACGATTCCAGCCCAGCTTTCTGGGCGTTGGATCTTTACGCCGATTTCCTTCTCACGCCCACGCGTGGCCTGCGCGCTCGCGTGGGGTGATCTCTTTTTTTTTTTTAATGCAATTATGCAGTTATGCAGTATGCAATGCTAATGTAAATGCTACGAATAATATCCAGGTTCAATGAAAATAAAACAATATAAAAACAAACAAAACGAAATAAAATTGAAACAGGAACGATCATACTATGGTAGGTTGTCTCCCACCTAGCACTTTTAGTTAAAGTTCTTAAATTGGACATTTGATGAGCTTCCTGTTATGGTGGCTTGTGCTTAAATTCATCCAGAAATCTCCACCAATATTTGGAATGCCAACAGCCTCCGGGGTCCCAAACTAGGCATGTAAAGCTTTTGAGCAGCTTCAAACAGATTCTCAGGCTCCCGGGGTGACGAATGTCAGAATAGATTCCAGGATCCCAAACTTTGCTTTTAAATCCGCCTTTGTCTTGATCTATATTCTTCCATCCGGGCGGTTTAGAAATTGTATTCTCACCAAGATGACCAAACGCCTTCCGAGACCCATTCAATTGAACTTGATACCAATCCTTGCACTTCGAATTGAAGCATGGAACCTTATTAAATCTTGCACACCAGCTCTGAGTACGAGCCATTTTCCTCTTACTCTTAAAGCCGCAGAGAGCTCTAAGCTGGCCATCTGTTTCAAGCAAACCATATTCAAGTGGAAAAGTAAAGATAAAGGTTAAGGATCGTACCCACTTAAAGCTTATATTAGGTGGTAATGGCCTTGGGATAGGTGTTTTTAGTGGTTCTATAAGCTCTACTCCCTTGCATTCTTTTGTGAATTCCTCCACTTCCTTGCAAAATTCTTCAACTACAACTGCGTCCTGATCAAAGTCTTCTATGTCTTCCTCGTCACTCAAGTCATACGTTGGAGGTTGAGAGAAATCTACCTCGACATCATCTTCGTATTCACTTGGATAAGGTTCTTCAGGCTAAAGGAGTTCAGTTGCGGATGTAATTTTGTGACTAGGACAGCTTGATTCATGATCATTACTGCCCATGGAATCAACTTCTTGGTCTATTCCGTCCAATTTTTCACAAGGTATATGCTTTGGAGGTTGTGCACTATCCGCCTTGGCATCAAATTCGAACTTCTCGGCGGAATCCTTTACAGTTCTCGATTCCCATGGAGGTTCAGCATCTCCTAAATCTTCAACCACTTCTTCCTCTACAACTATTATGGCTTCTTTCACTTGTTCCAATACAAAGCCATGCTCCTCATTGTCCACCGAAGTTTCTAGTGTCTCCTTCATGCTACGCTTTTCTTTTGATTCTCCACATGTAGCCATGAGAGTACTTTGAGTGCTCAGAAGTTGGGAAGCTAATTTATTTACTACCTCGGTTAAGACAGTAGTGAGTTCCACTACGTCCCTTTGCATCTTCGCTTGCCCTTGAAGAAGAACACGAATGGTGTCATCCATTGAGATTGGGGTGGATATGAGGGTTCATTGGTTGGGGGAGAGGGCTCATAATAAGAATGTGGTGGTTCTTGGGAGTAATTGGTTTGGAATTGTGGTGGATAAGGGTCATATGGTGGTGAATGGTGAAAAGGAACTTGTGAGTGTGGTGGTTCAAAGCTACGTTGAGAGGGTGGTTCATAAGCACAGGGTGGAACTTGTTGGTAACTACAACGGGATCCACCGTATCTATTGCCTTGGCATGCGTTGTAGAATGGTCGTCGTCGTCTGTAATACTGTGGAGGGTGTTGTTGCCTAAAGGGTTGATCAAGTCCTCGTGTCTCCATCCATCCTTGATTGCTCTGACCTTGATGCATGTTCCTGCTATAGCTTTTATTCCCTTCAACAATATTAGAACCAAACTCAAAGCGAGAGGGGTGAGAACTCATGGTAGCTAATAAGAATTAAAAAATGAAAACAGAAACAAATAAACAAGCAGAAGAAAAATATTTACAATAACCAATAATAAGGCACACGTTTGCAATTCCCCAGCAACGGCGCCATTTTGAAAGAGCGAAACTCTCGCGCGATCTAGAATTTTTGCAAATAAATTCGCGTTGTAAGTATAGCTTCTAGACCGACAAGAATTTCTTTCTTACAAACGTTTGGTTGTCACAAGTAACAAAACCCAAATAAATTTATAAACCAAAGTATTTAAACCTCGGGTCGTCTTCTCAAGGCATTGCAGGGAGGTGTTCTTATTATTAGCTATGAAAAAGGTAGAATTTTGGGTTTTTAAAATAAAGAACAAGTAATTTAAATGGCAGGAAAAATAAATTAATAATTAATAAAAATCTTGGCAAGGTATGAAAATTTGGAAGTCCTATCCTAGTTATCCTTATCGATGGTGATGAGAATTGAGTTTTAATCCCACTTAGTTAACCTTTACTAAAGCAAAGGAAAGTCAAGTGGACTAATTAGTTTGATCCTCAAGTCCTAGCCAACTCCTAAGAAAGGACTAGAGTTATCGGAATTCAATTCAATTAGCAAAAATAACAATTATCAACCACGATAAGTTTGATAACTCAAGAGTCTCCGATCAATCAATTAAAGCCAAGAATATAAAAAGCTAAATAAGAATCATAAATCTGAAATACCTCAATTTATATTAAATAAAGAAAATCCTAACATGAATGGTTCGTAAGCCAATTTGGCAACATACGTAATCAACAAATAAAAGCATTAAAGTATCTGAAAGCAGAAGAGAAATATAAAGTAAAAAGAATATTGAACCTGAGAGGAAGTTGAAATCCTAAATCCTTTAAGAGGAATCCTAATCCTAAAACCTAAGAGAGAGGAGAGAACCTTTCTCCCTAAAAACTACATCTAATTTATGAAAAGTGATTAATGGAAGATCTCCTCATGAATGGATGCATTCCCCCACTTTATAACCTCTAATCTGTGTTTCCTGGACTTGGATCTGGGCCAAAAAGGGTTTCAGAAATCGCTGGGGGCGTTTTCTGCAGTTTCTGCACGTGGCGTCTGTCACGCATCCGCGTGGGTCACGCGGTCGCGTCATCTGGGAGTTTTACTTGTCACGCGTACGCGTCATTTGCGTTCTGCTCAAGGCACGCATCCGCGTCAGTCACGCGTTTGCGTCGTTGCCTTTTCGCGCTAGGCACGCGGCCGTGTCGTCCATGCGTTCGCGTCGCTGCCCTTTTCTTCAAAACTCCATTTTTGTGCTTTCTTTCTATTTTTGTATGTTTTCTTTCTGTCCTCTAAGCCATTCCTGCCTTAGGAGATTTGAAAATACTTAACACACAAATCACGACATCGAATGGTAATAAAGGGTAATTAAAATTAATATTTTTAAAGCATAGGAAACA
Source organism: Arachis hypogaea (assembly GCF_003086295.3). Taxonomy (NCBI): domain Eukaryota; kingdom Viridiplantae; phylum Streptophyta; class Magnoliopsida; order Fabales; family Fabaceae; genus Arachis; species Arachis hypogaea. The sequence goes on along the minus strand of NC_092046.1, from coordinate 34,347,932 downwards.
TGTTTTTCACATATATCACATAATAAGGAAGGAAAAGTAAAACCATGCAAATTACATGAATAAGTGGGTGAGCGATTGAATAAATCACTTGAATTGGGCACAAAATACATCATAAAATATGGGTTTATCAGCCGGTCATGGTTCATTTTGGGCTGTGACAGAGTAGTATCAGAGCTTAGGTTAACTTGTGTAATAAGGAGCAAGTGTCCTATGGTAGGATCACAATTGTATAAATAGAAGCACGCCTATTTATACAAATTGTGGCACTATCAGAGGCCTATAAGAATGTCATCTTTGTCCTCTATGTCATTTTTGTCTTCTGATTATTGTGATCATGCGTCCTCTGCCGCTTCTTGCTACTCCTATCCTTTTCTTATACCCAATCTCGACTTATCTTTTGGTAGGTTATTTTGAACGTATTGGTGCAATTGTTTCGGTGTCGACTCTTTATCGTTTAGCTGATTCTACTCTTTCTCGCTTTTGTGAACATTTGCTTTAATCTTTTTCATCTTTATGTTGTTTTCTAGGGTTTCCGATTTCAAGATTTCATCCAAGATCTAGAAGATTTGATATATTTTTGCTGTGAATTATTATCTTTTTCCTTTTATAGAACTATAATTGAATTTGTGGATTGTGGATTTACTTAGCTGCTGATTGAGATGCTTTGTTCTGGATTTCAATAAAAACAAGTTTGTTCTTCTTAGGTTGATAATTTTTGAAGCTAACAGAATTTTGAATAACTCGTGATTCTTTCTTTCGAATCAATAACTTTAAAAACTGTTATTCAATTGCTCAAGGAGAAGAACTATGTGATGAGTATATGAATGAAGTGTTATTATTGTTTGTCGAATTGGTGATTTTATTTAGGTAGGTATAGTGAATTATTTGGGTGATTAGTTAGCTGGATCGAAGGTCTTTCTGATATAGAAGTTTGTTTGAATTTATCTAATTTGATTATCTGGTTCTATTATGGTATTGTGATGCTAGACATGGCTTTCCTATCACAGAATTGTTGTGATTATATTCTATGATTTTTCTGTTGTTGCTGAATTTTGATGATTTCTACAGAATGTGATGCTTGCAAAAAAATGTGTTATTTCAAGAGATTTTAAAGAGATGTATGTTACTTGAAAAAAAAAATAGGTGAGGACTAACTTTGTAGAGACTTAAATTGAGGAGCAAGGAGAGAAATTGTTTTACTTTTGGATGCTTACAATATAATGTTTTGTTGGTTTACACAACCTTTCATTTATTCAATGAGGATTCCTACTATTCTATTTAGATGGGAGTAAAGCCCAGAAGGCTTTCTATTATACTACCTTTATACTTTTTCCAGGTTTGTCATTAGTTAGATCAAGAAACATTTTCCGTGATTATGTCGAAATGACTTCATACTTTCAAGTGAATTTTTATGATCATGTTCATTATTTTGAAACTGGAAGTTGAAATAATTTGGTTGGTCTGACTTTAGAAGTGTACACCACAGCCGATATGTTTGTGTCTTTTAATAATTCTGTGCTATGCTTTGATTTTATTGTTGTAACAGTGAATTACATTTAGATGCAAATGCCTTGCTAAATGACAGCTCAAACAACCTATTTTATGTGTATTATCATGACCAAAAAAAATTCGTTTATATATGGATGAGGGTGTGTTAGAATCAGCTCTTATAATTATATTTATTTCGGTGATGTTTGTCTTTTATTTTTTTATTAGCTGATTTCAGATATATAACTATAACTGTGATAGCAGTAATGTTACTTTGTTGTTTGAATTTGATTTTAAACTGGATATTTGCTTGAGTGGTATCTCAGTTTATTCATTGTGAAGGAACTTGGTCTACTCTCAAACGGATCATGCATATGAAGGTGAAATATAGATTGTGAATGCTTGCTTTTTGTTAATGAGTAAAAAGATGAACTTTGCTTTTTGGCTAAGATCTGAAACTTGAAAATTTTCTTAACCCCTGTTTTTTTTTTTTTTTTTTTGGAAATTCCTCTATTCTCAACTATTGTCCTTATTCTCAGAGATTTGTGGAGATTGATTTTCTGGGTTTGTGAGATTGAGATTGTAGGTCTTAGATATTATAGAGAATTTATGGTGATTTCGGATGGAAAAGATTGGCTATCTAATTTCTTAAAGTTGAACAAATTCTTTATATGAGTTTTTCTCTTTATTATATATTTATATTCAACTAATTATTATAAACCATGTTTTTTTTTTATGAACTCCTTAATAACTCTAGTTTTAAATTATCTGATTTCTCAACGAGACCTAATGTTTCATGATTCGCATTTGGTTGGGTTCGTGGAATAAAATAGTGTAAGTAAAATTATGTACTAAGGTACTAATTTGATCTATACAATGATGCTTTGAATTAAAATTTTATTAGGATTAAAAAGATATTAGCTATCTTAATGTGATAATATAGAATTTTTGTGAACTTTGTTGCTTCTAAATTAAAAGTGGGAATCAATATTAAAGCAATATTTTATTAGGACTATTTTGGTAAATTTTTCAACAAATTAGGATTTTTTTTAATTGGAAGATTAGTAGTTTAAAATGTCCTTGCTCTTGTAATAAAGTTATTGCTAATTTTATTATTAGTATTATTGAGTATTTACCTGAATATTTTCTTGATTTGCATCTTAATCATTAACCTCTATGTCATAATTATGGAAGTTCAGTTCTCTTGCTCTGCACTCATTTAAGTATTTAATTATTATATTTCTTGACTCTTTTCGAAGTTGTTAAAGTATTTTAGCATTTGGCATTTTGACTTCTATCAGAGTGTATTGTATACATAAAACATCACCATTACTTTAAGCATTTTCCCTTCTTTTTTCTTTTGAGAAATTTCTTTTACAAGGATTTCACATCTTCCTCCAAACAGTGATGATTATATACTCCGATTTTCATTTTATTTATTCTTATGCATATTAACTTTTTAAGAGCCATTAATATCAGTTGAAAACTGCTACAAAGCAGATATAGATATTTGTCTATATAAAATATGTATCTCAGTGTATGTAGAATGACTGGTTCACAATTGGCAACTTTTAGTTTATAGTTGTTCTCCTTTTCACATAAAAGATAGTCATCCTTTTTCTGTAACCATGGTTATACTTGCATGTGTGTTTTTTATTTATTTATTAAAAAAAACAACGATAAATATATATATATATATATATATATATATATATATATATGTATATATTCGAGTTTGTCTTTAACTCGTGAACTTTAAGTTCAATTAACTATTTATGAAGATGAATTTTTTTTTTGCGTTTTATCTTTATAAGAAATCTGATTCCATACTAATTTTCTGAAATTTTTTTTGCTATGTGCCTTGATTATGTTATAAACAAATTCATAATTGGAGATGTAGAAAAAAAAAGGTAGTTATTATAATTGATCCTAGTGTGTTAATCGCCAATACTTTAGCTTTTAATTTTATTATTATTATTATTATCTTATATGTGAATTTATTTGTAACTTCATACTAAGCTAGCTGCATGATTATAGGAAATCGTTTAACTTTATTTTACAACAACAAAAAATGAGTTAAATGTACTGGTGAATTCTGGCCTTGAGAATAATGAGATGATTGTTTATATTTTCGCTTCATGTTTTACATTATTTATATATTATTTATAGTCAAAAGTTATTAAATTTTATTGTGGTATATTTAATATTCAAGGTTATGGCAATAATTAATTCAAATAGACTTTGTCAAAGAATTTTAGAGAAGAAAAAAAATGAGCATGTTAATTTTTGTGACAATTACTGTTTTTAATTTTCATAACTGTTCAATTGTCTTTCTAAAAGGTGTGGTCAAATTTTCAATTTGCTGCTTTGTTTTGCTCTTCTGTTATTGTCTTTATCTTATTTGGAACTTTGATATACAATTATTGTGGGTATTTTATTTACGTTGTATGTTTGTTGCTGTTCAATTTTTCTTGTCTATAGTACCGTTGCTTCCAATTATTTTATTTAACTTCATTTGTCCTAGTGTTCTTATTTTAGTCTATAAATATTATAAACTTTAGACCTCGTATGTTTTTCTTCTTTGATTTTCAAAGATTGGCTTATTTGATTGTGTTTCTATTCATTCTGTAACATCTTTGTGAACATTGTCATGGACTATAGTAGCCATCTCTCGTGAACTTTGCACTTAGTTGATTCAACTTGAACTTGTTTTGACCTAATATTCCATTTTTTTATTGTTTCTATCAAAGCTCCTCGATTCAGATTTCCTCGTTAATTAGGATGTAATTGACTCTCTTTCTAGCACACTTCACTGTTTTTGTATCATTGCTTAATTGTGATCTTACGCATCCTTCCAAATTCTTGCGAACCTCATTTGTGATGTTGCTCTTCTCTTTATAAGTTTTGTATCCTTTTGAGTAAACTCGTGCTTGTTTCGGTGTCACGTGCGATTCCCAGATAGCAAGCGATATGTTAGTTCATTAGGACATAACTTATTGATGCTGAAGTTCAGAAAGTTGTAATTCTAAGACTTGACATAAGACTGGTTGCTTCCATGGATGTATACCACAGAACCAAGGAGATTATGAAGTAAGATTGAATTTTGAGGAGATTGACGAATGAAGTGAAGAGTGTTATGTATATCTGAGTTGTCAATGGAACGAGAGTTGGTGAATGCCAACCGTATCATTTTAACACACATCTATCTTGAAATTTTAACACCCGATTATACTTCTTTCTCATGTTTGGTAGAAGGCTAAAACCATGTAACATTTTTCATACGGTATCAATTTTCGAGGACGAAATTTCTTTTAAGGGGATAGAATGTAATGTCCCAAACTTTTTCTGAAATATTTTATATTTGATTTCTTTTATTGTTACCATATCCTCTAATTTTATCAAAATTCCTACACTACCCTTATTCTTTTTACCAAAACCTAACCCTAATGCCTAAATTAAACCCACACACTCTTACTCTCACATAAGCATACACTCTGAAGTCGAAACAAAAGAAATAGAGAAAAGCGGGTGAGAAAGTCACCGAGGGAAGAAGAGAAGAAGATGACGGCACTGGCAAAGCAAAGAGAAGCCGTCGTCGCTGTCGATTTATAGAGGCAGAGAGAGACAAATAAGGAGAGAGATGGATAAAGAGAAGGTAGCACCACTATCGTCGCTGCTGGGACTCATCGGTGGAGTTACGATCGTTGCCATCGAAGGGGCCGCGTCGGACGGAGACATTGTCATCGTTGAAGCTCACCGCTGGTGCAACCCGAAGCTACCTCCGCCTTTACTCTGCTCCACTATGGCTGACCCCTAGCTCTCCCCTGTTCGTCAGAGCTTGTAGTGTTGCTACGGGAGTCACTTCCAGAGGAGAGGAACCACCGCCACTGTTATTCTGCTGTGTCCTTCACCGTCGACGTTGGAGAGGACACCGGAGCTGCTGATGCTCCATCCCCTTGTTTTCTTTGGTAAGACTCATCTTGTTCTACCTTGTCTTGCAGTAAAGCCTTATTATTGACTTTGTCCTACCTTGCTTAATACCCCTTTCTGCCTTTGCTCAATTTTAAACTACCGTAGGCTGTTGGATTGCTGCCATTGTTACCGTGGTTGTCCCATGTTGTTGCTACTAGGGCTGTTGGCATTACTGCAGTGAGAATTGAAATTGTTGCTACTACTCAGTCCAAATTCTGCACTCTTTCGTATCCTTTAATTCGGCACTCCGGGTTTGGTCTATTCGGTCCCTTAGGACCACACTGTGAGTAGACTTTACATTTATAACTGTTAAGCTTTTGGTTTATGCTATTCCGAGTTTTTAATTATAATTATAAAACTATTATTAAAGAACTTTGATTTGATTAGAATAATTGATTTATTATAGTTGAATAATTATTTTTAGGAAGTTCATATTTTAGAAATTTTACATGAGACTATATATATGATAGATAGATCCTTATATTATTTTAGAACATTGATTTTATTTGAATATATATTTTTGAAGTATTGAAGTATTTGCTGACATTCACATATTTTGAAATTGTGAAATATGTTCTTGTTCCTGTATGGATACCTGGAGAAGGAGAGCTTAGTCTCTGGAAGTTGGTTCCGAGCTATTACCTTCGGGGCCGACTTCTCAAGTACCGTGATAAGCCGAGCTTTTCTCCAAGAGTGAATCGCGTAGAGCTTTGAGCAAGAAACAAGGGGGGAGTATACCTGCAAAGGCACTCCGAAGCTTAAGTTAGTATTGAGAATTTCTCATTCCTTTAGAATAGAAGATCATACCTTTTTATAGATGATAGTGTATAAGTTGGTTACGTTCCTGCTTTATTGCCCGTATTCAAGAGCAATAATAAGGGTGAATGTTAGTTTAGACGTTTCATTTTGTGAAGTAGTCCGTTGAGCTGATTTGTAACGTTACTTTCCAATAAATGACATTGATTGCCGACCAGTGACTGTAACGCCGAATAATAACATAAATTGCCGAGTTATGGTTTATAATGCCGACTTTGTAGTGGTCCCGATCATAGCCCCCAAGCTTAGCCTGAGAGTATGTTTTAATGAAGCAGGTTGAGCTTTAAATGAAGCATAAGTCGGCGGTTGTGTATTTGTCGGCGAATGTGCTGGACCTGGAGCCCCCAGCTCAAGTTGTTTTATTAAAAAATGGTTAAAAAATAAAAAATAAATAAATAGGGAACAGTTTTTTAAATGTAGAGAGAGAAGTAATGATGGCATTAAGTGTGCTGTCGTTTCCTAGGCTACTCTTTGGGCGGTTGAGGTTACTGAGTGGACTTTGTTACTGAAGGGGTTATTGTAACTCCTTGGAAACTGTTACTGGAAATCCACTTAGTGCAGTGTCTTCATTTCTTGGGTTAGTGAGATAAGGTTGGCTGTTGGAGTTTTTTCAAAGAAGAGAATGAGTAAAAGAGGTATGTGAAAAAACTTTTGTTATTTGCTTCTTCATTGAGTTTCGTTTCTTCTTCTTCTATTTCTGTTTGGTTGGCATTTGATGGGTTTTGAGAAGGAGAAAAAAGAGAGGATAGATTGGTCATATGATTGGGTTAATGAAGATGTTAGGAATCGTGTGTCATTGTTCTTGGATCAGGAAGTTGTAGACGAGGTGGATAAAAGTAAAGTTGTTAGGTTTGGTTCTGGAATTCAACTGGAGCTGCTGCCCTGTTCTGAAAGTGATAGGGTTTTTCATAGGGGTGAGGGTTTTGAATACTTTTTTATGTATAGTTGTGTGCTTGAAGAGTTGAAGGTTAAGCTTCCATTTAGTGATTTTGAATGTCAGGTTTTGAAGCAGATGAACTGTGCTCCTTCTCAATTACATCCTAATGGGTGGGCCTTTCTTCGTGCATTTGAGGTTTTGATGGATTTTTTGGAAGAAAAGCCATCTGTAGAGTTATTTTTCTCGCTTTTTCAAGCGAAGGGTGTGTGGAAAGGTGGGTGGGTGAACCTGAATAGTTCGCCGAGGTTTGCTATATTTAAGCTGTATAAGTCATCGTTTAAGGAATTTAAGGAAATGTATTTGAAGGTAAGGAGTTTTGAGGGGGATTTTCCTTTTTATGTGGACGAGCATTTGGGAGAGAAATTTCTGATTTGGTGGTGTTCTGAGCCAAATAATATACTCGGCCCGGAGCTTATCAAGCCTAGGGATGAGTGTATTATTGAATATCTTATTGAAGCTATTGATAGGAAGGAATTGATCTCGGTATTTGAGTTGTTGAAGTGGGAGGAAAATAAACAGGCTGTTGTGGATTACTTAGGTGAGCTTGTTTGGTTTAATTTTGTATTCGGTCTTTGAAATGCATTGGTGAGAAGTTGTTTTTATTTGTTTTCAGGTGGAAAATATCCTGGTGTGTCTGCGGCGGAGCTGAGGTCTCGTGTGAGAAGTAAAAACTTGGATAAGGAGGGCTCAACGTCAAAAGTTGAGAAAGTTATAGGTGTGGGTGAGGTTGATCAACCAAAGCCGGGGAGGAGAAAGGTTATTGCTAGGAAAAGGAAGGGCGGTGTGGTGGATTTGTCAGACGTTTCTGATGATGAGAAAGATGATGTTCCGGTGGAAGAGGTTCATAGTTTTTATGATAATCAGAGAAGGTTACATGATTTTGTGGAGCGGAGTGAGGGGTCTTCTCTCTGGGGAAAAGATTATCCCTTCATGGTTACTGCTGATGAGGTGTGTCAGACCCCGTCCGATGTTATTTTGGCGGAAGAGGTGGGGGATGTGGCGATTGACCAGTATATGCAGGTATTTTATGTTCTTGAGCTATAGTGTTTGAATTTTGTTTTGGTTTTATGGAAAAGTGTGATAATGGCTGATTTTCAGGTTGTGGGTCTTCGGTTGGCGAGTTTAGGGCGGAGTCGTGAGAAAATTCATCGGAAGTTTGTTGTGAAAAAGGAGGGTCCGAGTTTGAAGGAAGAGTTGGCTATAAAGGTTGCTAAAGTTTCTGAGCTGGAGGTGAAGTTATGTGATGTGGAGAAGCATTTGAAAGAAGTGAAGGAGAGTTATGCCAAAGATGTTGAGGATTTAAAGAAGAAAGAAGCTGACTTATCTGCTATGAGTACTCGTATGATTGAGGTTACTGCTCGGTTGAAGGAAGTGGAGAAAAATAAGCAGGGAGAAATTCTTGATTCTTTCCTTGAAGGGTTTGAGAGGGCTGTTCTTCAGGTTAAATTTCTGGCTCCGGAGGTGGATGTTTCGGCAATGGATCCAGGCAAAATAGTGCAGGATGGTGCTATGGTTGAAGATGATGGTGCTGCTGAGCAAGGAGATGAAAATGTGTAGTTTGTGGACATATTTTGACCATGAGTCTGGCTTTTTTAACTTGTTAACTTATGTTTTGCTACTGTGTTTGAGGAACAAACTTGGAAATTTCTGTTTAGTTATTATTTTTGCATGCTATGACTATAATATGATGCTGATATTTGGGTTTATATCTGGTTTGTAATGGTGCCATTTTGAGATGGTGAAATACCATGAGATTTAATCGAAATGTGGTAGTTTGGCTAGTTTGGAAACCGATTTGTAAGTATGAGGATATTTGTGTTAACGACAGAAATTGGTCGGGTATGTGCTGATATTTGAATCATAGGATTCGTTGAGTTTAATTCGGACATTTATCTGATTGAGTTGGGTTTGGATTCAATTTGGATTGATTTTTTTGGTGACCGAAAAGATCGGAATCCGAGTAAGATTGGTCATTTATCTGAAATAATGATCTGAACCCGAGATTGGATCGGATATATATCTGATGTAGCAATCTGAATCCGAGTTTGGTTCGGATATTTGTCTGATATAATGATCGGAATCCGAGATTGAATCGGATATTTATCTGATATAAAAGTCTGAATCCGAGTTTGGATCGGATATTTGTCTGATATAATGATCGGAATCCGAGATTGAGTCGGATGTTTATCTGATATAATAGTCTGAATCCGAGTTTGGATCGGATATTTGTTTGATATAATGATCGGAATCCGAGATTGAGTCGGATGTTTATCTGATATAATAGTCTGAATCCGAGTTTGGATCGGATATTTGTTTGATATAATGATCGGAATCCGAGATTGAGTCGGATGTTTATCTGATATAATAGTCTGAATCCGAGTTTGGATCGGATGTTTGTCGGATATAATTAAGATCGGATTTTTTATTTTTGAGAAATTTTGAAAAAGTAAAGAATAATGTTGACTGGAAAAGGGAATTTTATTAATGTAAGACCTTTGAATTTAAAGGCCCAGGTAGGCTAGCCTCGTTAAAACCTCTCCAAGCAAAACCCTTGTGGGAGAAATCTTGGTAGTAGGAAAAAGAGTACTTGCCTGTCCCTGGTATTAGCTGTAATATAACTTTAAGGAAGATACATTCCAAGTGTTAGGGAGATCATTACCCTCTAATGTTTGTAGTCGATAAGCTCCGTTGCCGATTACTTTTGTGATTCTGTAAGGGCCCTCCCAATTAGCTGCTAGTTTGCCATGCGCTGTAGGTTTCCTAGCTTGTTCTGTTTTTCTGAGTACTAGGTCGTGGACTTGGAAAGATCTTGGTTGTAGTCTTTGATTATATTTACGGGCGATGTGCTGTTGCATTGCTAAATGTTTGATTGCTGCAGATGATCGGAGATCTTCAATGAGATCAAGTTCGGCTTGCCGAGCTTTGTCTTGTGTAGTTAGGTCGGCCAATTCTGTGCGTAGTGAGGATTGAGAGATCTCCACAGGTATCATTGCGTCTGAGCCGTAGACCAAGCGGAAAGGTGTTTCCTTTGTGGTTGAGTGAATTGTTGTATTGTACCCCCATATGATTTCTGGGATAAGCTCGGCCCATAGACCCTTTGCATCGTTCAGTTTCTTCCTTAGCGCGTGTAATATGACTTTATTTGCGGCTTCAGCTAGCCCGTTTGTTTGTGGGTGTTCTACTGACGAGAAGTGCTGTTTGATTTTTAAGTTCTGCAAAAATGATGTGAATTTTTGATCGGCAAACTGGCGACCATTATCAGTGATAATGTGCCGAGGAATGCCGAATCGACAGATAATGCATTTCCAAACAAAGGAAAGAATTTGTTGTGATGTAATCTTGGCTAGAGGTTGTGCTTCTATCCATTTGGAAAAATAATCAATTGCTACTACAAGGAATTTTACCTGTCCTGCAGCTGTGGGGAAAGGTCCGAGGATATCAATTCCCCATTGGTTGAATGGCCAGCTAACCTCTGAGCAGTGTAAGAGTTCGGCCGGGAGATGTGTTATCGGGCTGTGTTTTTGGCAATTGACACAATTTTTGACTTTTGTGTGACAATCTTGCCTGATAGTCGGCCAGTACAATCCAGCTCTGAGGATTTTTGAATGTAGACTTCGGGCTCCGAGGTGTGTTCCACAGACCCCTTCATGTGCCTCCGCAAGCGCAAGCTCTGCTTCTGATCTGCAAAGACATCTAAGTAGTGGACGAGAGAATCCTCGTTTATATAGGCAGTTATTATAAATTGTAAAAAAGGAAGCTTGTCGTCGAAACTGTCGAGTGTGTCCGACGTCGCCTGGGAGGGTCCCTGTTTGGAGATATTGTATGTATGGAGATCTCCAGTCTGCTTCCTGTGTCACACTTAAGACATGGGTTATTTCAATGCTCGGTTTAAGTAATGTTGATTGATAAAATGATGACCTGTCTGGTTGAGTACTGGCGAGTTTAGATAGAATGTCAGCTCGGCCGTTACTCTCCCTTGGTATGTGCTGTTGGACGACAAGGAGGGAGTCGCAGTATACCTTAATTTCGGTGATGTTAAGGTCGGCAGCGAGTGTAAGGCCGGCAATTAGTGCTTCATACTCACTTTGATTGTTGCTTGCTTTAAATGAGAAGTGGAGGGAATGTTCGATGACGTTGCCGTGGTCATCGTCAAGTATAATACCTGCGCCACACCCGTGTGGGTTGGAGGATCCGTCGACGTATAAAGACCATTCAATGTAATCGTCAGTTATCTTTGGGACTGAGAACTCGGCAATGAAGTCGGCCAAGAACTGTGATTTGATGGATGCTCGGCTTTCGTATTTGATGTCAAATTCTGACAGTTCCACCGACCATTTGACTAGTCGGCCAGCCAATTCAGGTTTCTGTAGTACTTGTCGTAAAGGTTGATCTGTCCTAACATGGATTTCATGGCTCTGAAAGTATGGTCGGAGTCTTCTGGCTGAGAAGACAAGTGCGAGTGCTAGCTTTTCAATGGTCGGGTAACGGAGCTCTGCGTTCTGTAAGGTTTTGCTGGTGAAATAGATTGGGAGCTGCTTCTGTTCCCTTTCTGCAACAAGAGCAGAGCTTATAGCCCAGTTAGTGACAGACAAATATAATAATAGTGGCTCCCCTTGTAGGGGTGTGTGTAAAATTGGTGGTTTTGAAAGAGTCTCTTTTAAGGTTGTAAATGCTTGTTCACATTCATCAGTCCATTGAAAAGCTCTTTTTGTTTTTAAGGTTTGGAAGAAACATGATGATTTAGAAGCTAGGCAGGGCAAGAATCTAGAAAGTGCAGCAAGTCTCCCTGTTAACCGCTGGACTTCCTTGATGGTTTGTGGGCTTGTCATGTCTAAAATTGCTCGGCATTTCTCAGGATTTGCCTCAATACCTCGGCTAGTGAGCATGAAGCCGAGGAATTTACCACTTTGAACCCCGAATGCGCACTTTTCGGGATTTAACCGCATGTTGTATTGTCTTAGTTGCCCGAAGATTTCTGTGAGGTCATCAAGGTGGTTGTTGCCGATCTTTGTCTTGGCGACCATATCGTCAACGTAGACCTCAACGTTCTTGCCGATTTGTTTGGCGAAGACTTTGTCCATTAGACGTTGATACGTTGCACCTGCATTCTTAAGGCCAAATGGCATGACTTTATAACAATAGTTTCCATATTCAGTAATAAAAGTTGTCTTGTTTTGATCGGATTGATGCATTTGGATCTGGTTATAACCAGAATATGCATCCATAAAGCTAAGTTTCTCAAAACCAGAGGCATTATCAACTAAACAATCAATAGATGGTAAAGGGTAGGAATCTTTGGGGCATGCTTTGTTGAGATCTGTGAAATCAACGCACATGCGCCATTTACCGTTATGTTTTTTAACCATGACGACGTTCGCCAGCCATGTTGTGAATCTGATTTCTCGGATGAAGCCCGCACTGATGAGCTTCTTGGTTTCTTCTAGGGAAGCTTGCTTTCGGTCGTGTCCGAGGTTTCTCCTTTTCTGTGCTATAGGTCGGATAGATGGATCTAATGCTAACTTGTGGGATATGATGGATGGATCGATGCCCGGCATATCGGCTGGGGTCCATGCAAATAGGTCGGCATTTTGTTGTAAGAATGCTTGGAACGAAGATTTTTCTTCTGAAGATAATGTTGATCCGACGTATGTAAATTTATCCGTGTTTTCTGTGAAGTAGATTTTATCCAGGTCTTCTGTTGGGGTTGGCCTTTCCAGTGTTCCTGCTCTAGGATCAAGGTCTGCCAACATGTGTTGGTTGTTAATGTTGCCGATGTTGTGGATTTGGGCCTTTGTGTTACGATGAGGTTTTTTGAGGCTATTGTTGTAGCACTCCCTGGCCTCTCGGGCGTCACTATGAATGGTTGCAATTGTGTTATCCTGCAAAGGGAACTTAACGCAGAGATGAATTGTAGATACTATAGCGCCGAACTTATTTAAAAAAGGTCGGCCAAGTATAATATTATAGGTACTGAAGCAATCAACAACTAAGTATTGAATGTCCGAAGTTTTTGATGAAGGGAACTTACCAAGTGTGGTTTGTAACCACACAGATCCCATTACCGGGACTCGCTCACCTGAGAATCCTACTAAGTCACCAGTGGAGGGTCGGATGATATTATCGCTCAGTTTCATTTTCTGAAAGGTCGAGTAAAAGAGGACATCGGCGCTGCTGCCTGGGTCGAGCAACACCTTTTTAATGAGGAGATCTCCGAGCTGTAGGGAGATTACGACTGGATCATCCAGATTTGTTATGCTGTAGTCATGATCGCCTGTTTGGAATGTTATCTGTGGAGATGTAGGTGGCGATTGGTCGGTGTTGATGGAGAGGATAGCTCGGTAAGATCTTTTCCTTGCTGAACTTGTGGCTCCTCCACCTGCAAAACCTCCGGAAATACAGTTAATTGTACGTGATGGTAAATCGGGATGGTTATGGTTTGGTCGGTCTCTATCTCGGTTATGTTGTGCAGCCGAGCCCTGATCTCCTGGGGCAGATAGTCGCCGCTGCATGTGTCCGCCGATGAATTTGTCCAGATGACCTTGCCGAGCTAATCGCTCTAGCAGGTCTTTGGCGATGATGCAGTCGTCGGTATTATGTCCGTGCTTCTGGTGGAAAGAGCAGTATTTCGAGTGGTCTGTGCCTTTTGAATCTGGGTAGTTGCCAGCTTTTCGTGGTGGCTTGATTAACTTCGAATTCAAGATCTCCTTGATGATGTCATCGCGCTTGGTGTTGAATTTGGTGTAGGTCTCATATCGTGGGATTGGTTTGAAATTCTTCTTGCTGTCCCGTGGCTTGTCGTCGTCCTTATAGTGAGGCCTTTCTGTTTTCCGAGCTTGTCGAAGTTCTTCAATGTCAATCTGTCCCCTAGCTTTTTCACGGAATTCGGCCATAGTTTTTGGTTTGGCCACAGCAATGGTTTCTTGGAACTTTCCTGGTCTTAATCCACTTTTGATGGCGTGCAGTTCTACTTCGGGGTGGAGGTCAGGTATGCTTATGGCTATCTTTGTGAAGCGCGTGATGTAGTCCTTGAGGCTTTCATGTTGGCCTTGCTTGATTGTGTTCAGATAATCGGAATCGTGGAGGTAGATGGCGGATCCAGCAAAGTGTTCCTCAAAGGGTTTTGATATGTCTCGGAATCGAGAGATAGAACCTGCAGGCAAAGAACAAAACCAATCAAGTGCAGGGCCGTCTAAATAAGATGGAAAACAGCGACATAAAACTTTATCAGATGCACCGTTTACTATCATTATGGAGGTGAACTTTTTGATGTATTTCTTCGGATCACCTAACCCATCATACGGAGTTAAGGTGGTTGGCAGGGTAAACCTTCGGGGTAGCACGAAGTTCATCACTTCTGCCGTGAATGGTCCAGGGGAGGTTTCCTGATCGTCATCTCCGATGTTTTTCTGAGTATCTTCATTATGTTCGGGCTGCTCCCCTTCGTTCCGAGCAGTGTCTGAGACATGTGTTGGCCCTGACTGCTGCTCGGCTTCTTCTGTCCGTTCTTGTCGATCATTGTTTTCAGTTCGAGCATTATTCAAGTTGGCGATTTGATTTGCCATTCTTTGGTTCTCTTCAGCCACGGCTCGTCGCAACTCGGTCACCATCCGGAGCAATTCGGATGGCGAGGGTGGAGGTTGTTCAGCCATGACTTCAAGATGGGAAATTTGAGGCCGATAATATAGGAAGAGAGTTTTATATTCTCGGCCCCACGGTGGGCGCCAATTGTTCCTGTATGGATACCTGGAGAAGGAGAGCTTAGTCTCTGGAAGTTGGTTCCGAGCTATTACCTTCGGGGCCGACTTCTCAAGTACCGTGATAAGCCGAGCTTTTCTCCAAGAGTGAATCGCGTAGAGCTTTGAGCAAGAAACAAGGGGGGAGTATACCTGCAAAGGCACTCCGAAGCTTAAGTTAGTATTGAGAATTTCTCATTCCTTTAGAATAGAAGATCATACCTTTTTATAGATGATAGTGTATAAGTTGGTTACGTTCCTGCTTTATTGCCCGTATTCAAGAGCAATAATAAGGGTGAATGTTAGTTTAGACGTTTCATTTTGTGAAGTAGTCCATTGAGCTGATTTGTAACGTTACTTTCCAATAAATGACATTGATTGCCGACCAGTGACTGTAACGCCGAATAATAACATAAATTGCCGAGTTATGGTTTATAATGCCGACTTTGTAGTGGTCCCGATCAGTTCTTATGATTGAAAAAGTATGATTGGGAAAGATTTCGGATGAGAAAGTATTATATAATTCGATTTGATTCGATACCTTATATATTTGTAAGATCAGAAATTTATTGTATTTGAAGATATATGTTTTGAATTGGTTTGGGAGGCTCGTATTAGAAAACTGTAGTTAACGGCGGTTATGACGTTAACCTAGATGCATCTGGCTCAGACCTCAGCTAGCAGGGGCGTTGCTAGCCTAACGTGTAGGCCACACGTTGGATCTGTTATTCCGTACGGACACACGAGAAGAAAGGGCTACCCATATAGGTGGAGCCGCCCAAGTGTGGGCTTTTGATTTAATTTCTGTATGAGAACTCCCTTATTGATTCACTTATTATGATCAATTACTATTTTCTAATTAAGAGATTACTTTAATAATAATGTTATATGGTCTCATGTGGATTATAAATGTATTGTCTAGTCACTGAGTTGCAAAACTCATTCCGTTTTTCTAAAAATATTTTTCAAGAATACATACTTGAATATGTGAGCTCTCTATCCAAAAATTATGATCTACAATGGGTATCTATTCCTTGTTGAGTTCCTAGACGTTGTATGCTCCATATGTCATAGGCAAGATCCAACCATTCTTAATTATTTTAACTTTTGTTGAAAACGTATAGCTATTTTTTAGAACTTGTAAATGATTCAAAATCTTTGTAACTTTCTTATTTAATTTATATTTGAGTCTGATACGCTTGCTAGGGGACTGTTTTTCTGAGCGCCGTTCATGGTTCATTTTGGGCTGTGACAACTATCATGGTAGACTTTGGCCATAACATCATCAATCATGTCACATCAAAAGATAGAATGGTCTTCCGGAGGATATTTCATAGCCTCATCAAGATTAAAACTCACAGCTCTTCCATAAATTTCAAAGGAGTAAGTACCCGAAAAAGCATCCAATTCAAATCGAGAGGTTTTTAAAAAACGGCCTCCCTAGCAAGATAGATGATGGTCTTCCGGAGTCATTAGGGAGAATCTCAAGAATATTGAAATCAATTGGAAAAGTTAACCCCTTGATGCTCACTAAGACATCTTCCACATTGCCAACTATAGAGATTATACTTTTGTCTGCCAAAACAAAACGGGCCGTCGACCGTTTCAACGGTGGAAGCTTCAATGTATCATAAACAGACAAAGGCATAATGCTAACATAAGCATGTAGATCACACATGCAATCAACAAATTGTACACCATCTATAGTGCAAGTAACTAGACAAGGACCGGGATCACCACATTTCTCCGGTATAGCACCCATCAAAGCAAAAATTGAGCTATCCAAAGGAATAGTTTCTAAATCACGAATCTTCTTTTTATTTATGCACAAATCTTTTAGAAACTTGGCATACTTTGAAACTTGGCAAATTTCATCAAAAAGGGGAATTTTTACCTCAACCTTTTTGAAGATATCCACCATCTTCAGATCTATCTCTAATTGCTTCTTGGTCCTCATTGCTAAGTTGGGAAAAGGAACCGAAATAGCATCCTCCAAAACATTTTCTTCCTTGGAGACTCTATCCCTTGCTTGAGAAACTTCTTATTCAACCACCCCTTGCACCTCATCTTCATCTTCTACATCTTCCACCTCAACAACATCTTCATCTTGAGTAACCTTCCTTGAACTTGGCTCCTTGGGACTTCTCTCTTGTAATGTACTGCCAAACCTCAAAGTGATGGCATTGAGGCCACCCTTGGAGTTAGGTAAGGGTTGAGAGGGAAGTGCACTTGAGCTTTAGGGTTGAGAGGAGTTTTGAGTTTGGTCGGATGGTAGAGGTAAGCGAGCTATAAGCTCTTGAATGGTGGAGCAAAATTCTCTTTGTTCTTAAAGAATGATGCAGAGAGTATCATCCATTGGAGCTTGATTGGAGGAAGAAGAAGGGTAGGTGATTTGAGAAACTTAAGATTGGGTGATTTAGGGCACTTGAGTTTGTCTTTGGTGTGGAGGTTTGTATATTTAGCCTTGGTTTTGTGATTGAAACGATTGGCTTTGTTGGTTTCGGTATGGTTGAAAGTTGGTGTTCCCTCTTTGATTCGGACCATCTTTCCATCCTTGATTATAGTTGTCCTCCACCCTTAGTTGGAATTGTCTTGCCAACCTTGGATTTGCCACCCTTGGTTATAATTACCCCCTTGTTGATAGGAGCCTTGGTTTGAGTGGTTGAAGTAAGCATTGGTGGCCGCCAAGGTATTGTCCTCTTGGAGTTGTGAACATTCATCGGTATAGTGAGAGTTACAAGAACAAATTTCGCATATTCTTTGAGAGACTACCAGTTGGTATTGTTGTTGTGGAGGAGGTTGTTGTTGGTTTTGATGGATTTGTCTAAGAATGGTGGTCATCTCCCCTAAGGTCTTGGTTAGGGTGGACTCACTAGAAGAAACCTAATTGATCTCCCCTAAGTTGCCATGCTTCCTCTGCCGTTTTGTACTTCGTTAAAGAACCATTACTCGAAGCATCCAAAAGGATCTTATCTTGAGGCTTCATACCTTGGCAAAAGTAACTAATCAACACCAAATCGTCAATCATATGATGAGGGCATGAATCAAGGAGCTTCCTAAAATGCTCTCAATACTCATAAAGAGTTTCCAAGTCACCTTGAATGATGCATGAGATTTCTTTTCTCAACCTATCCGTCACCTTCGGTGGGAAGAATTTTTCAAAGAATTCCTTTAGAAGCAAATCTCAATTGGTGACAACATCATCGGGTAGGGTATAAACCACTCCTTTGCCCTTCCCTCAAAAGAGAATGGGAAGACAAACACCCAAATAGCAACTTCATCGGAGCCCTCTCTCCTAGTGGTTGAGCATACACCTTGAAAGTCCCTAAGGTGTCAAATAAGGTTTTGAGCGGGTAGACCATGGAACTTGGGGAGTAGATTGATCAAGGCAGTCTTGAGTTCAAAATTTGCATTCAAGTCCGGATGACACACTTGAAGCGGTTGGAGAGTGAAGTCCGGAGCACCCGCCTCCTTGAGTGTGATTCTTCTTGGGGTGGCCATGGTGTCAGTACCTAAATAGAAGAGATATCAATAGAGCCAATAGAAGAGTAAACGATTTCCCTTTCAAATGACACCTCGGATAAGGTTGGTGAATTGGCGAAAGCCGCTTCACCACCCTCAAAAGCTAACCGACGCCGAGCTTGCCTAAGATGTGATAAAGTTCTTTCAATTTTCAGATCAAATGGAGCTAAACTCGGATCCGATAGTGAACACGTCATTCAAGAAAAGAAACAAAGAACTCATGACAATAAGCTATGCTAGAATAAGATGACTACTAATTACTACTACTATAACTTCTAACTAAAGAGTAGACTAGCAAACAATCAACAAAAAGAGTAGCTATTCACATATAGACATATTCACACTAGCCAACAATATAACACCATTGCAAGTCCCAGCAACGGCGCCAAAACTTGATGTGGGATAAATACCGGTTAGGAATTCACCAAAGGATTTTCCTCAATTCAATGTCGCAAAGTATAGTCCCAACCAACGAGATACCCCAAATCAAAGTTTACTAGAATGTCACAACAATCCAATCAATAACCGGGAGTAGAATCCCGGGTCATTCTTCCAAGGACTTGCATTAGAATGCACATTGTTGGTTAGAAATTTTGGAATTTTGGATTGCTTACAGAAGAAGTAAAGTGACAAGTATAGAAAAGCAACAAACAATTAACAATTAAAGTGATATAACTAGAAATACCAAACAAGCATTGTCTAACTAACAAGCATGCATCAAGACAACTGCCACTAAAAGCATATAAGAATAAGAGATATGAAATTAAAGTGAGAGAACTAAGAATTCAAGGCTAGTAGGGGTGAATGAAAATCAATCAATATAAGGGTCTTGGTTTGGGGAGAGAATTGGAGTTTCTATCCTTATTGTCATCATCAAATAATGGAAATTGCATATTGCTTCCACTTAGTTATCCTCTAACAAATGAAGGAATTTCAAGTGAATACAATCAACTTGAGTTTACAAATCCTAGTCAACTCCTAAGGAGAAACTAGATTTAGTGAGATTCAAGCCAACTAACAATTTGCAATTACCATTCCACATTAGAAATTGACAATTCAAGAGTTTTCAATACTCATCCCCAAAGTCAAGAGTAAAAATCTATTCCATAGTCATAGGAAGCATTTTCACAAACACCTTGTATGCACTAAAAGAAGACATTATAAAATTGAGAAATAAATTCAAATCAAAGCTACTCACTTACAATAATTCATAATAACAAGCCAAATAACATCAATAAACATGAAAGAAAACTCAATGCATTAATAGAAATTAAATTCAACCAAATCCAAATTCAAACTCAAAATAGCTAATATGACAAAAGTACTAAGTAGAATTAAGGAGTAGAAGCTACAATTAAAGCAACAAAAACTGAAATTGAGAGGGACTTAATCCAAGCATTCAAGAGACAAATGAGCAAGAAACCCTAAAACCTAGATAGAAGTCAGAAGTTCTCTCTCTAGAAAAACAAGAACAAAAACTAGCTAAAATTAAGTCTAATTGTGTGTATGCTAGCTTGCCTCCTCCCCCCCCCCCAAATCAATTCTTGGCATTTTCCCATTCAAAATCAAGTTGGATTTGGGCCTGGAGCCTCTCAGAATTCGCCAGCCACGATTTCCATAAATGAGTCACGTGCTAAGCGTCACACGTACACATCGATCACGCGTGCGCGTCGGATGAGCTCTTCGCAAGTCATGCGTACGCGGAATGTCACGCGTACGCGTCAGCTGAATTTCGCAATTCACGCGTGCGCGGAAGCCACTCGCGCGCGACAGTCAACTCCTGCACTCGTCACGCGTACGCATCAGTCACACATGTGCGCCGGCACTAACTCCTCAATTCATCTATTTTTTGTGTTCCTTCCATTTTTGCATGCCTCTTTTCCATCTTCCAAGTCATTCCTGCCCTATAAACTCTGAAATCACTTAACAAACGTATCACGACATCGAATGGTACCAAGAGATGATTAAAAATTAGCGTTTTTAAGGCCCAAGAAGCATGTTTTGACCCATGAAGCATAATTAGGAAGGAATCATCAAAGCATGCAATTTACATGAATGAGTGTAAAAAGAGTTGACAAAATCCACTCAATTTAATCCAAAATAACCCATAAAATATTGTGGTTTATCAAACCCCTACTAAACACACACAAAACCCCCCCCACAAACCATTTGGGGGGATTATAAACCTCCACAAATAAAAAAATGTCACAAATAAACAAAAACCTTGTAATGCGCGTACCAGTTCGTCTCATTCTTCGGAAACTACTCGCTGGAGTTAGGGTACAGCTTGGACTTCAGCAAAGTGCTTCTCGTATCGGTTTCAGCGCGCGCCAGTGGAATTTTCCTACCACTCGTGAAGGCTCTTTGCATTGCATGCGAGAGAAAAATTAGGGTTTGAAGAGAAAAATTAGAGTTTGAAAAAGAGGAATTAAAATTATTAGTGAGAATAAATATTTTTTATATAATAGATTGTGGATTTTTTTTAATTTTTTCAAAATCTGATTTTTGAAAAATTAATTTAAAAAATTTGATTTTTAAATTATTCAATTTAACTTTTATTAAATACATTATACATTAAATACATTAGCTCTCAATGCTTTCTCTTTTAGATTTGGACTTTGGTAAGTATATTTAACAATAAAGCATACACAAAACATCAATCAATACTAGTACCAGCGAGGAAACGCGTGTGCCACCATTTCCCTTGTGTCTTTACGAAACTGACAGAAACCAAAAGCGATTCCCTTTCACTTTCACTATCTTCCACTTTCATTTTTTAAATTTATTTATTTTAGTCTGCACTTTAATTGTGTAGAAAATGTACACGAATTATTTTCATTTTTAAACTTTCAAGGAGTGAAAATTATCCATATTTATATAAATAATAACTATGAACAAAAAGCCATTTTAATTTATCCATATTTTTTTTTCTGATTCCCCGCCATATTTTCCCAACCTAACAGAAATTAGTTAATCTAGTTATATTTAAGAATTAGTTTTTAGTCATTATATTTGTGCATATACAACGAATTTGAATTTTGTTATGATCAAAATTTATGATTAAAATCAGAACATAAAGTACACTTGTGTATCAATTCAATTTTGTGTGTTTTCTTTTCAATCAAGTTTATGATATTTTAATTAAATTGAGTTGGTCTAGTGGTTAGTTTACTAATTTGTTTAAATAAGTGCGTGATTCGAATTCCACTTTATTCATGTAATAATTCATTGGCCAATGACAACCTCTTAAATGGAGTTTAGTGCCGCAGCAAATTAATCTTTAAGATTTTGATTCTCTAAATTTTAAATTTTACTTTAGAAAATAAAGTATGATCTATCATCATTTATTCCATAGGTGGGACCAAGAAAAAACATGAGAGAGAAAGCATTCAATGGTGAGAGATCTCACTTTATCCTCTAAAGTAAAAATCTAAAATTTAGAGAATCCAAATTCTAATCTTTAGCCTACTGAATTTAGAGATACCTTGAAAAATTAGAACAAAGTTT
This sequence comes from Arachis hypogaea, assembly GCF_003086295.3. NCBI lineage: Eukaryota > Viridiplantae > Streptophyta > Magnoliopsida > Fabales > Fabaceae > Arachis > Arachis hypogaea. Next base: position 34,325,957 of record NC_092046.1, on the reverse strand, counting down.
ATCGATCTCAATAATGAATAGTCATCGGAGAACACCAATCACTACCATCACCAATTTCATTTCAATTCAATTCAATTTAGTGTCAAAATTAAGTCGCAATATCGTAATGAATATGCTTGAGCAGCACAGGAATCACGGTATCCGGCGAACTCAACTGCGGCAAATGACCTTCCGAAGACAAGAGCTCGACGATGGAGCTACCGCCAAGGTGTTGGTGCAGATATTCCGCCACTACCACCGGAACAGCGAGATCCCTCTTACTTTGTATTATATGACATGGAACGGTAACGAGACTTAGAATTTGTCTCATATCGCTTTGGAATATGGTTTGCAACACACTAAGAGCTATGTCTGGCCTCATGTTGAACAGGGTTCGGCTGAATTCTTGAACCGCCACGGATTCCATGTCACCTCCAACGGCCATTGGAGCAAAACCTGAACACCATGCTTTGTAATTCGCCGCCATGGCGTCAAATAACTGGTCCAGATCTTCCTGCTCGAAACCCCCGAAGTAATCCGCGTCGTTCAAATACCTAACAATAGCCCAATATATATGATAGACAATAAACAAATTAAAGACACCACATAACCATATTAAAAAGTTAGAATGATGTCACATGCTGGATTTTTTTTTTAATATGTATGTCCAATGTATATAACGAGAATTACGAGAGATTCAATAGTATAAATATCCATAAAAATATTATACGTCTTAGTTAACACAAAAGATATATTTATTATTTTAACTAATTTTATATTTTTAATATTATTTTTCTTAATTAAGTATAAAATATTATCTTAATTAATCTCAAATTTATTATTACTACACTATTTTGCAATAATAATGCTAGTACGTACTAACTACTTATCGTTTACATACCAACGAAACTTAGTACCTATATATATACATATATATTCTCACTCATCACTACTTATTCTTTCTTTTCTTCTCTTGAATTAAAAAAACGCTAATTAAGTGCCTACTAAAGTTGGTGTGTAAAATATATTTACACAATATTAATCTCTCTTTTTCATTGATCATTTTTCTATAAGAAAAAAACTCATAAGTCGATATATATAACTGAATACATTTTAATTTGTAACAGTTATGAAAAAAAAATTGACACTCTTTTTTTACTAAATATTTAAATGATATTTTTTTATTTATAAAAAAATACACTTTACTCTTGTATAATATTAAAATAATGTAAATTTTAGTTCATTTTACCAAAATACGTATAAATAATCATTATGATTATATATAAATTAGTGACAATTATTTGATTGCTGTAAATAATAATATTAATAACTTTATTATCGTTGTAATAAGTTTGCCTTATTTTAATATTTTATCACATAATATAACATATTTTAGCTACTTATTACAAAAAATATTTAATTTAAAATATTTGTATATTTCATGATTGATGATAAAATATTAAAAATAAATAAAATTGATTACATTAATAATCATGCAATATATAAAAACTTTAAATTAAATATTTTATAACAAGTTGAAAGCATGTTATATTTTATGATAAAATATTAAAAATGATAAAATTTATTATTATTATTATAATTATAACCTCTACATATATATATATATATATATATATATATATATATATATATGATATTTTGGTCAAATGAATTAAAGTGTATGTTATTTTAGTTTTACTAAAAAAAAATATATTTTATAAATACTGTGTCATTTAGACATTAAAAAAAAGGGGGAGTGGATCATTTACTCGAAGAAAAAAAAAACATTGTCAGAACTTCACATGAAACTAAAGGAAGGGATGGGCAGCTCTTGTTATTAATGAAGGTCAACTCAACTAACACAACACTATTATTTATTAATCAACGTACAATCACAAACAACTAAGCTTAAAGTAAATTCATATTAATTAATCAGTTATTGTATTGATTGTGGATCAAAATCACTAGAAATGGCCTAATAATAGCCAGATGCTTACGTAACATACAAAAAAATTTTAGATTCAAATTTTATTGCTGTTAATGTAACAACAAATTAAAATAAAAAGCTTGATTGTTCCGAATGAATTTACCTAGGAGAAGCGGAGACCATAATGATCTTGGTGAAGAGATCGGGGCGAGAAATGGAAGCCACAGTTCCGATCATGGCAGAGACGGAGTGGCCAACGAAGATACAAGAAGAGACGCGAAGTTCCTCCAAAATGGCGAGTAAGTCATAGGCGTAGCCTTGCAAAGTGGAGTAACGTCCAAAGTCAAAGTATTCGGGGTTAGTGGTGCCGGCTCCCATGTTGTCGTACAGCACCACGCGGAACTCGTCTACGAGTTGAGGGACTATGTGTTTCCACACAGATTGGTCGGTTCCAAACCCGTGAGCTAGAACTATGAACCTCGTACCTGAACCCACAACCTTCACGTTATGAGCTTCTTCCACTACTCCCATTCTCTCTCTTTTTTTTTTTTTTTGGCTTCTTGTGTTGTGTTGTATTATTGATCGGAGACGATTTTAGGATTGGGGAGTTTTGAGCCTCCTTGTCATATTTAATGGTTAAAAAAGAAAAGGCAAAAGGAAAACGGAGATGGACGAATTAATAAGTAACACATAACCTAAAGATAGAAAATGTTATTTGTATGAAATAACACCAATGTTTAATAAGTATGCTTGATACGTGCTTCAAATGTTCGTGATATGAAGAGTTCAAGAGTTATTTAGAAGATATTTTAGTTTATATTTTTAGAATATGTTATTTAATGTATTTTGATTTTTGTTTATTTAATTACTAGATTGGGCCTTATGTTTATGGGCTTTAGGGTTTTCTTTGTTTTAACCTAATAAGAGGTTATAAATACCTCATTAGCTATTGTAGTCGGAGAATAGAATGATTTAGAGGTTTTAAACCTTTTTTGGTTTCGTGATGAAACCATGGTGTGGACAATTGAGGTTGAGGAGTCCCTCTCTTATTGCATCGGGGAATTGGTTAGAAGGTTGATGAGTCCCTTCGAATCAATTTCCAAACCATGGCGTTGACAAGTTAGGTTGAGGAGTCCCTTTCTTGTTGCGTCAAGAAATTGGGTAGAAGTAGAGTGATTCTCTTTGTACTCAATTTCAACTTATCTTTTTTGTTCTTATTTTAATTTCAATGTATCTTTTTATTCAGTTTGAATCCTTATTTTCTTATTTATCCTTTTAAATCCGTATCATTTGGTATCAGAGCTCAGGTATTAGATTAATTTTTATTAATCTATATTTGTTCTTCTTTTATCATAAAAAAAAAAGTCCAGTGTTTGTCGCGTCTTTCTTTTTGTTCTTGTGTTCTTGTTTTCGTTTGCGTTTCATTATTTAAAAAAAAAACATAAAGTGAAAAAAAAACAAAAAAAGAAGAAAAAAACAAAAAAAAAAGAAATTATCTTCCTTATAATTACTGTCCTTTTCATATATTATTTTTTTTTCCACCTACAAGATTCGAGGACGAATCTTTTTTGAAGAGGAGGAGAATGATACGTGCTTCAAATGTTCGTGATATGAAGAGTTTAAGAGTTATTTAGAAGATATTTTAGTTTATATTTTTAGAATATGTTATTTAATGTATTTTTATTTTTGTTTATTTAATTACTAGATTGGGCCTTATGTTTATGGGCTTTAGGGTTTTCTTTGTTTTAACCTAATAAGAGGTTATAAATACCTCATTAGCTATTGTAGTCGGAGAATAGAATGATTTAGAGGTTTTAAACCTTTTTTGGTTTCATGATGAAACCATGGTGTGGACAATTGAGGTTGAGGAGTCCCTCTCTTGTTGCATCGGGGAATTGGTTAGAAGGTTGAGGAGTCCCTTCGAATCAATTTCCAAACCATAGCGTTGACAAGTTAGGTTGAGGAGTCCCTTTCTTGTTGCGTCAAGAAATTGGGTAGAAGTAGAGTGATTCTCTTTATACTCGATTTCAACTTATCTTTTTTGTTCTTATTTTAATTTCAATGTATCTTTTTATTCAGTTTGAATCCTTATTTTCTTATTTATCCTTTTAAATCCGTATCAATGCTACTATTGAGTGTTTTTTTTTTTTTTTTTTTTTTTTTTTTGGAAATCATTGTTTTATACAGTCTATTGGCGATGAGTATATATATATATAGGTGACGTATGTAGTGACACTTATTTATTGGTGGCTAAGATGGACAAGCTGTGGAACCAATCTGGATGTAGTACGTGTTATGTTTAAACAAAGAAAATGAAATATTTAATTGATTTAAACATGGTAATTTCAATAATGAAACACGGTAAATTATTGGATCATTAAACAAAAATGATTAACAATTCAAATTTAAAGAGTTGAGTAAATTATTGAAAAAAAATCTATAAAATTAATAAAATACAACATGGAAGGATTGGGAAATTTTTTTCTAAAATATCAAAGAATCTCCAAACTCTGGATGGAAAGGGTGGTTCTGTAAAGAGTTAATGACGAACTAGAATTTCAGCTGTAGTTCTCTATTAGGTATCAGAAGACTAATTCTGTCGGTTTGTTCTTCGTTGGGCTTTGTTCAGGAGAAGAGCATGGGCGATGATCGTCGGCCTTGAAGGTGTTCGTCACTGAGAGGAGAAGTGGGGTCAGCAGCCTAAAAAGAGTGATTCGTGGGTAAAATGTGTTCTTAATTTTTATTTATTTAAGAAAAAGTTTAGGGCCAGTAATTTTATTAAATTTTGGCTAATATATAACCAGAAAAAAAAAAGGTGAGTAATCCCACACCATTGAATAAAATCTCACACCATTAAAAATATCATTAATGACTACTTGATGGTTATAAATCACAAAAATTGGTGACCCTAACACTCTTCTTTATTTAATAGTCTTTTCTCACACCTTTTTATTTAAGCTCTGGGACTCCTTTAGCAAAATTATATCTATAAAACTATGTATGTGTTTTGAGTTGAAGAGTGGGATGCATTGCAACTAGTTTGGAAGACATTAACATTTCTACAGTTGTGTGCCTTAGCTACCCATTGACAATTTTATGTTCTTTCTGATGAATTAATTTACATAGAGCAACATAAAAGAAGGAAAATAGGAAGTGAATCAAAATGAATTCACTCCTGAGATAGTATTAGTGGAATGCATTTTTGTTTTGGGAATTAACTAATAAAATAAATTCAATTTTGTTTTGTTTGGACTGGTACAACTTCTTTGCTCTCTAAACCCTGTAGGCTCCACATTTTTCTTTTTTGGCTAACCCAATTAAGGCCCAAACAACAAAAATGACTCTCTAGGCATGAAATAACAATATTGCCCTCACAGTAACTCATCGCTAGTCACCACACGTTTACCATCACATAAACACTTATTATAAGTTAGATTACAAACCCCTTAGCCACGTGTCACATATACAGTGGCTGATCAAACCATAGACACCCTTAGCCATGGAAATGGAATTCCAAGCCACCAGAGAATCAGCATATATATCTATTTATAAAAAATATATATAATATATATTAATTAAAATCAATAGATTAAAATAACTGAAATACTGATGTTCTCGATACACTTAAAATTTTTCTTTTATTATTATAAAGATGGGTAGCAACACAATAACTAAATCAGAAACAGACTCGTATCTCCAAAATTATACTATTCAAGAACTTCAAAATTTTGACGTGTATTGCATAAGAGGATTAACCTTTTGGTTCTTGTAAAAGGATTACCTGCATCTTTATCCAATGGTTTGAAAAGCATATAGAGCTGCATCAATCTCTAAATTAATCCCTAAATTACGTTATTGGTGAAGTAGCTAACTCCTGATTGGTTGAGGAGTGTGAGCATCGTATTGAAATGTACTTTTCTACGAGGTGAACTTTATTAATGTTCTTAGGAAAATTATACGGTACAGAACATAAATAATACAGAAATAAAGAGATTCCCTCAAATACAACTGCAGTGTGACACATATCTGTTGAAATGGTCGAAGTTCATAATTATCGTTTGTGAGGAGCGGAGTTGTTGTAGCAGATAGCCACATACGATGTAGTGGCTCAGCTGGTTAGCCGCACATGGCAGATCACGGCAGAACGGAATGCGTTTGGGTATGATGCGTGTGTGGTAATGAGCCTTGTTGAAAATGGCTTTGGGCTTTAGAGCAGATGGAGGTTCTAACCTATTTTTGGACGTTTGGTGGGTATTTTGTCCCGAGATTTTTTTGTCATGGATAGATAATTGAATTTTAACTTAGAAGAACAATGTGAATCCATGGACGGAAAAAAAAGGGAAAGAAAAATGTGAAACATTGTGGAAAAAAAGAAAAGAACGACATGAAGAGGGACGACGTTAAATGGGAAGAAGAAAAATAATAGTAATAATATCATCACTAATGATAGTATTAGTTGTAATATCTTGTGAATCATTTGATTGGGGAAAGGTTATGTGACGGTGTGCTGTACCTTCGTTTATACTAACCGATTGGCATGATATTTGTATCACAATTTTAACAATATATATCTAAGCTAAGGTTGAGAAATAATTTAACTACCAAAATGATATGTATAAGGTTATGGTGTAAATAATTGTTTGCCGTATTGCGGGGTGGTATAATATGTCTCATTTTTTTTTATCTACTTGATTGTGGGTAGATCATTTAAAAATTAAGCAATAATAACATATGAACTCCTTTGGGTGAGACAGCACAGTCATTTTCAGTAAATGCGTGAAACTGATGATACGTTATGAGGACTGCCGAAAAATATAAATGGTGAGCAGATTGAGAAGATACATACAGAAACCTCCTTAAAAACTGAAATTTAGTTTCGTTGGTGAGCTTAGTTGGCAGCGTGCAAGCCAAGGTCTGAAGTTTTGTTGAACATGCGCCTGAATACCATCGGACACGGCTGCCCAATGTTATACCCTAAGCACACTCAAACCAGAGAAAAAGTAGTTCATAGTTGCACCAGGTATACATGTATCAAATTAGCCACAAATATCCATAACCAGCCTACATTCCCCTCCGCAAATAATGAATGACCACTGCACCGAAACCCACCTAACATACAATTCAGCAACTCGTTATACTTAAATATAACATTATTCACTGCCGACTTTATAACTAACTAACTTACCTAGCATATCAATAGCGAATTCATCGACACATTCACTACACGAAAGAAAAAAAAATTTTCTCTCCTAAGCATGAATAGCAACACAGAATTGCCCACCTAATCTTCTACCAAATTGACTTAAATTAATTGATGTGTTTTTCCGTTCAACCAATCATTGAACAATAGATCCATCCGACAACAGCATCATCTACAAGATTCAGGAATCCTCAAAGTCATTCAACCAAAATCACATTCTTCAGAAAAGTACAACCATTTCTTTGGAGATATTTTAGCACTTGCAAATGCGACAGTTATTGCATTCCATCAATTTACCTTGACCTTTGTAGATTAGACTCGGAACATGTTTCTCACACTTGTTCCAAATCTTAGAGGGAAGATTAGCACACCCACAATCAATGGCAAAATCATCACAAACATCACATACAAGCACATATTTTCATGGAGACTGACAACATTTGCATTCCCTTGTAATGTTTGTCTTCTCTACGGAAAGAGGAAGCTTGTGGCTTTCATGCTTAACTTTGTCCTCAAGGGTTATAGTTATAAATATAGTAATAATAATTATAGTTATTTTTATTATTATCATTATTATTCTTCTATAGGACATGACATTGGCCACGGCATAATTTCATTTCACTACGGTTGACTGTGTCTTATACATTACTCTGTCTCAAAGTCTTCGATCACTTCTCTATCTATTTAATAAATAAAAAACATTATTATAGCATTACTAAATATATTTACACCTTGCTTGATTAAACTACAACATACCAAAGAACAAACTATAACAATACAGTAAGCTATAAAGCCAGCATGATGCCTCTCAAGGTTAGAACAAAAATCAAAATAAAATGGGGTCCAATGCTTATATCTGATCAGAGGTCCTATTTTTTCAATTTATTTCATGACTTTAATCTAAGTACCTTTTTTCCTTGAATTTTAAAACTTTTTAACTCAATATTAATCAAAACAACCAAATCCGTACTAAGAACCAACCCTCATTAACAAATTATTCCTTTACTTAACAAACCTCGGCAACTCTAACTATTGTTGCCTAACTTCAGAACAAATACCAGGAACCTATACACCATCCGACTATGTCTTCATTGCCCTCCGTATCAACCCGCTAGTATCCAAAGCACCCCCAATTTCCCAAATTCAACAATCATCATTCAACAAAATTCTCATATTAACTAACCTTACAACGATTATCTTTACACACATTAACAACGACAAAATAAAGAACAAGAAATCAGTTGCCATCCAAAAAAGAACTATACCTGTTATGTAATCCTAATCTACCAAACCAAGATGGAGATAACCTTCCTGTTGCCCGCTAGAAACGACACACAATGGACAATCCCCACAGTTAAGGCAGAGTAAACGCACATGAATCACGAGACGAGACGAAAAGCTCACTACTTACCGAGATGAGGGATCCAGGTACCCCCAATCCAAGCCTGCGACGATGAATATACTCTGACGCTTGCCGCACTTGGCCACGACCTTTACCCCGTCGAACCACTTCGACCGCAACCAGACCACGCGCAAGACCCAAAACGGCATCCACAACAGCCTCGCCGGCGTTTCTACGGTCGGAACCTAGGGTACGCTTCAATGTTGGCAGAATAGTGTAGACGAGACCGAGCTACTGCCTTCTGTGCTTTCATTTTTCCTGGGTCTCACCCAAAAAGGCCCACCTCCAAAACCTCAAGCAAACGGATCTGGGCATAGTGAGAACCCCGTTAGATTTGGCACCACCTAGCCGGCTCCCTCGCCCCTCTCCTCAGCGACCACACGCCCTTCATAGCCAGCCGAGTCCTGCAATACTCGCCGACACGTGTCCCTATAAAAAACACTAACAAGGTATATATGTATCTCTGTATCAAATAAGCTCTGTACAGTAGCGCGACCCATGTTCTTAATAGGAAACTTTAATATGATTTTGGTGCTCTTTTGTTGCGGATGAAGTTGATATTTTTTTTTTTTTGAAATTTTAGAAAGTGTTGTTGACATGTATATGTAAATAGAGAAGGTCTCTGGTGGTTAAAATTGTGATGGTTAAAGGTGATTTTTTATTAATCAGTAAATACTTTGTTGACATATGGTGGTTTTGGGTAATACAAAAGAAGTGTTAGGGCCAAAGACAAAAGAATAAGTGCATGCCCAAAAACTGTTTTTTGTTCATGTGGGTCATTAATTCATTATTGAATCATGGCCCTTGTTTTGATCAATTTTGTTTATTTTTTTAAAATTGTATAATAATATGTAATTCACGTTTATTTAAAAATAATATAAAAAACTATTTGAAATTATATTTAATAAAGTTTACTTTGTTGGTCCCTATAATTTCGCAAAATTTTTAATTAGGTCCCTATATTTTTTTTCCTTTTAATTGAGTCCTTGTACCAAAACTTTTTTTAATTGGATCCCTACACTTTTTTTTCTTTTATTTGGGTCCCTGTACTAATTTTTTTTAGTTAGATCCCTATAAAATTAAGTCAATTACTGTCAAGAGAGACCTAATTAAAAAAAATTTAGTGCAGGGACTTAATTAAAAGGGAAAAAAAAGTATAGGACCTAATTGAAAATTTTACAAAACTATAGAAACTAACAGAGTAATTAAACCTTAAATTAAATATTATTTTAAAATTTTAAATTTATTTTAAATATAATTAGTTAGATGTAGTTTGAACATATATAATTTAAATTTTAGCATTTATATTTAGAATTATATTTATTAATTTAAATTAAATAGTGTATAATTTTAAAATATAAGTTAGTATATGTAAATTATATTAATTAGTTTATTATTAGTTTTAAGAGTAACTAATTAAAATTAAACTCTGAAAAAATTATTTTTATTAAGCATGAAAATTCTACCATTAATTTTTTATGAAATATTCAAAATGTAACCTAAACCATCGTAGGTTTTTTTTAATATTTTCTATATGATTAAACTAAAAAACCAAAAAAAAAAGTTTATTTTTAAAAGTTCATTAAATTAATAGATTAAAAGTTTATATTTAATAATATATAATAGATTAAATATTCTAATTTTATAACAAGCTAAGTTTGATGTCAAATGAGATAAAAATAAAAATAATAAAAAATAAATATAAATAAAATATTACATCTTAAAAAATAATTGAGATAATTAAATATATGGTTGTAAAATTCTCTAAAGTATAAGTTAAAAATATTATAATTTTTTTTAGATAACTAAAAATTGAAAACTTATCATTTTATCGATTTTTTTAAAAATAAATATTGATAATTTTTTGATACTTTTATTTTATGGCACTAATAGAAAATAATTAATTAAAATTTTTGTTGACAAAATCTTAAATGAAGGTGAATATCAAATTTTTATTTACTTAGAAAATATTTTATTCTAATATAGTTATAATTTAAATAAATTAGTAGATAACTGATATTAATCATGCATTACATAAATAATAATAAATTAAAATATTTTAAATATATTATTAAAATAGTTTAAATATATTATATATTATTAAATATAAAATTTTAATCTATTAATTTAATAAACTTTTAAAAATAAACTCTTTTTTGGTTTTTTAGTTTTATAATATAGAAAATATTAAAAAAAACCGCTTTTTAATTTGTATATGGAAGCAAAGTATGTGTTAGACTCGCATATGGGGAGGAGATGTGCTTCACCTCGTTGTGGGATCAGAGGAAGCAGAATTCGGACCCTGCGACTCGCATCTCTCAAAACGGACGGTCCGAGTTGCATCCCTCAAAACGCACGGTCCGATTAGTGACAGGGAGGACACGTAGCGCGCAGAGGCTTCTCCCCAAGCGGTGGTGTAGCATCCAACATAGCCCCACACTCACCATCTGAGTTACACACTTTCACTCATTTACTCTGAAGCGTCACTTTCACCATTCTTCTTCTTCTTTCATTTCTCCAATCTTCCAAGCTTTGCATGGTGGAAGTTCAGTAAAAATGCCAAAGAAAAACAAAATTAAAGATGTAGATCGGCCTGAGCTTCATAAAAAAATATGAACTTAAAAAAAACACGAATTTCACTCATAACTATCAGTCACTTAAAAAAATATGAACTTAAAAAAATCAGTCACTTAAAAAACATGAACTTCACTAATAAATATCTTGGTTTCATGAAACACAGCAAAAAAACCAGGAACACAAGGCGTTGAAGAAGGAGAAGAAAACGCGACTAGATCTCTTTCCTCAGTTACACACTTTTATATATGTCCATATAACAAAATCGGACCCTTCGATTAGGTTATCCGGATTCAAAAAAATAATAAAAAAACCAACTCTTACCCTCCATTTCATCCCCATAACGTTCAAAAAATTTCCCATTACAAACAAAACGGAGGGTCCGAATTCCTCCTTCAGATACCAAATTTTCTCCGGCTGCAAATCGTACCATGCGATTTGTGCAGCAAATTTTTATGTCCGAAGAACTCGCACGATCCGAGTTGTTCTACCTTGGACTCAGAAAAAGCTATCCCACATTTTTGTCTTGTACATCATAGCTCCATATCTGAGAAGAACACACTCTACCCTTCCATATCCATAAAATTGAGCCAAAAAAATCTACTATGGTTTAGGTTACATTTTGAATATTTGATAGAAAATTAATGGTAGAATTTTCATGCTTAATAGAAATAATTTTTTTAGAGTTTAATTTTAATTAGTTACCCTTAAAATTAATAATAAACTAATCAATATAATTTACATAACTAACTTATAATTTAAAATTATACACTATTTAATTTAAATTAATAAATATAATTCTAAATATAAATGCTAAAATTTAAATTATATATTTTCAAACTACATCTAACTGATTATATTTAAAATAAATTTAAAATTTTAAAATAATATTTAATTTAAGGTTTAATTACTCTTTTGATCCTTATAATTTTGTAAAATTTTCGATTAGGTTCCTATATTTTTTTTTCCTTTTAATTAGGTCCCTGCACCAATTTTTTTTTTTCAATTAGATGTTTGTGACAATAATTGACTTAATTTTATAAGGACCCAACTAAAAAAAATTGGTGCAGGGAACCCAATAAAGAAAAAAAAGTGTAGGGATCCAATACAAAAATGTTTTAGTGCAAGAATTCAATTAAAAGAAAAAAAGTACAGGAACCTAATTAAAAATTTTACAAAATTATAGGGACTAACAAAATGATTAAACCTTAATTTAAATATAATTTCAAATAGTTTTTTGTATTATTTTTAAATGAACGTGAATTATATATTATTATGCAATTTTAAAAAAATAAACAAAATTGATCAAAACAAGAGCCATGATTCAATAATGAATTAATGACCCACATGAACAAAAAATAGTTTTTGTGCATACACTTATTCTTTTGCCCTTGGCCCTAACACTTCTCTTGCATTATCCAACATCACTAGATATCAACAAAGTATTTGTTGGTAAAAAAAAAAAAGTTACCTTTAGCCACCACAATTTTAGCCACCACAAACCTTCCCGTATATAAATAGTAACCCTTTTTTTGAGGTAATTGCGAATCAATATCCTCTTTCTTCTTTTTATTCACTACAAGAAATTGTGTAATTATTGATGCTAAAAGTCGACGGCAAAAATATTCATCGATATTGATCGACAGTTTGTCGTCGATAAAATGAAAAAAATAAATTAATAATAAAATATTAAAATCGATGACTGGATCATCTATTATTTTAGCAACTTAGACCATTTTAACATTACTGTCACATTGTCGACAGAGATTTTTTTCCCTTTAAAATCGACGAAAATATCGTCTATTTTAATATTTATTATATCGATGGCTTTTGGCGTTGATAAATTTGAACAATGGAGATCCTTTTTCAAAATTAGATAAGTGCCTTAGATTTATTATATAAAATAGACCGGTAAAGTGTTGATTTTTTTCCCAAATAAAATCGACGAAATTGCTATCGAGCGCCTTTTCCATTTCACCTTGCCATTTCACCAACTCTCCCTCTCCGATGCCGCTGAGCCTCTTCGCTCTGCTGCCACTGTGTCGTTGCTCTGCTGCTCCCGCACGTCGTCGCCCCATCGCACTTGCACCGCCATCCCTCCGAGTAGCACCTCCTTCTCTGTATGAATCTTTGGCAATTTGTCATATGAACCATTACGAGTGCTACTTTAATTTGCAACACATGATTTCACAGTTCTATTAATCTTGCAACATCGAATGAAATTCGGTTTTCTTTTTCTCTTTACTTTTCTATGTTGTTTTTCTTGTTTTGTGAAATGTGATTCCGAATTTCTAATTTTCGAATGGAGTTCTCTTTAGTTCATAATTTAAGCTTACACGTGAGCTTCGCCTTCTTTTCTGCTCTGCAAATTGTTGGTTTCTTTCTTTTTTTTGTTAACTGTAACTTGTGAGTATGCAATTTCAGTTAATATCTTCAACGTGTTAGAGATATCAATTATCGGAGCAGATATGCAGACTGTCGGTGATTCTTGCTCGATTTTCGTCTTCCTCTCTTCGAGTCTCAAGTAACGAGCACAAGCTTTTACTATTAACGTGATTTTTAATTTCTAATTATTCCTCTCTTTAATTTCTAATTTGATGCTTGTAAAACAGATGGAATCCTTATGCTACGGTGCTGAACAAAAAATTTTTCAGCAGGTGTAGAAGATGCGTGACCTCTTGGAGCGCTTGACGCCTGGCAGTGTGGTGTTAACACGTGCAGACAGAGACTCAGAAGAGACAAAGGTTGTCGGAGAGTGGGTTAATTAGAGGTGTTAGATTATGAGTTAATGAAGGTGAGTAATATGTTGGGCTTTTTGGTAATGCTGGAGGTTGTATTTTTGGTAACGAAAGGTTAAATGTAGTACTATTGAGTATTGATGAATATGAAAAAAAGTTAAGAAATTTTTTAATTTGTTGGCTAGAATTAGACCTTTATATTTTTGTAGATGAATAGCCCTTATATTCAGGGATTGACAAAAAGAAAATGTGTTTATAATTTGAGACTAAAACAAGTATGTATTTTGAGGGATTTTTTATTTAAATAAATAAAATAAAAGCATTAATTACCGAAATTGTAAATCTCGCTAAAATCGGTAATTAATTAGTTAATAAATTACATTTTAATTAGGAAAGCTAAAAATATAAAACTAATATTAAAATAGGATAGAGCTCGTCAAAATGAGAATTTTGATATCAATTTCAAAAATTTGGCCCAAAATCGGACCGAAAGGACCGAACCGGTTGAACCGGAGTCCAAACCGGACCCGTGGGTTCAACCGGACCCATAATATAAAAGAAGCATCAGCTTCTTCTTCCTCACTTCATACACCACGCAGCAAACAGAAAGGGGAAGAGGAGGAGATCCCTAACCCTCATCCAATCTTCAAACCACCGTATCTTCCTCGTTCGAGCTCCAATCGCCGCACTGTTCGCGGCCACGCGTCCAGCGCGTCGAGCTCTACCTTTCTATCGGATCAATTTCACTGGTAAGCTTCACTTTTGAGTCAAAATCTCTACCCTCTTTCTTTGGTGAAATTGAAAACCTATAGTGAATCTTGTCTAATTTTTGTGTTCTAGGTTCAAGTTAGCTTCTGGGATTTGTGGGCTCAAGCTATTGAGCATATGGGTATGGTAAGAATATCCTAACCCTAGTTCAATCTTGTATTTGTAATGAAACACACACACACACACACACACACACACACACACATGTTTTAGGTGTAGGTTAAGTGGTTGTTTATGCATTGGAATTGAATTGGGATTACTTGGAGGTTTGTTGGTGACCAAGGCTTGTTTTGGGGCTGTTTGATTGAGCTTGGAGGGTCTGTAATTTTGAGTTGTGAGGCTGCCTTGGGAGAACTAAGTGATCGGCCAAGGTATGGTTTAAGTTTCGCACGTTTAATATTTACGGTGTTGTGAAAACTTAGGTTAGAGGAACCATAGGATAAGTTGAATTATTTGTTGTATTTAATGATTAGCCTTGTAATGTTGTTGGAATAGATTTGTTGGTGGATATATATTGGAATTATGAGGTATGGAAGTTATTAATGGT
Organism: Arachis hypogaea; assembly: GCF_003086295.3. Taxonomy (NCBI): domain Eukaryota; kingdom Viridiplantae; phylum Streptophyta; class Magnoliopsida; order Fabales; family Fabaceae; genus Arachis; species Arachis hypogaea. The sequence goes on along the minus strand of NC_092046.1, from coordinate 34,310,822 downwards.
ATGCTCTTGTACTTATTTATGATGGATTATGGTTGGTGTTTGTTAATAAGGATGTAGAGTTGTGTTGTGGTGGTATTGCATATGTTGTAACTAATTATGTGATGATCAAAATTGCGTAAAACTTAGTCTTTGTTAAACCTCGAAATGTTTGGAACTGAACTGGAGAATTTGGGATCTTTTTGTTAAATATATGATTTATGGTGAATTTTCAAATTGTAGTCGTGGAATCTGATTTTTACTGCATAATTCTTAGAACAGCAGTAACTTGTTGGCTCTGCTGCGAAGATTCTAAAATGAATTTTGAAATGAAACCAATTTTAAATAAAGATTTAGTCCTATTATTTTAATATCACAAAATTTTAGAATGGTTGGACTTGTGATTTTAAAGATATGAATTTTTGAAATACGAAGCGTTATACAATAAAAGTCAGATTCTGTTTTCTTAGATCAGCAAATTTGAGAGTTTATAATTTCTGATTATGGATGGATATTCAGATGCAACCAATTGGAGGTGAAAATTAATTATTTTTATCAGTTGTGATTTAATTTTCAGGGCTGTCCATATTTTAATGAGTGAGTTATGGGACTTGGAAGAGGACATGTTCATTAGTTTTTAAAACAGAATTCTGCAGATAGTTACTCAACTTCCAAGTTACATAACTCACTCATTAAAACATGGACAGCCCTAAAATTTAAATCACAACTGCTAAGCATAATTAATTTTCACCTCCAATTGGTTGCATCTGAAAATCCATCCATAATCAGAAGTTATAAACTCTCAAAGTTGCTGATCTAAGAAAACAGAATCTGGCTTTTATTGTATAACACTTCGTATTTCAAAAATTCATATCTTTAAAATCACAAGTCCAACCATTCTGAAATTTTACAATATTAAAATAATAGGACTAAAGCTTTATTTAAAATTGGTTTCATTTCAAAATTCATTTTGGAATCTTCGCAGCAGAGCCAACAAGTTACTGCTGTTCTAAGAATTATGCAGTAAAAATCAGATTCCACGACAACAATTTGAAAATTCACCATAAATCATATATTTAACGAAAAGATCCCAAATTCTCCAGTTCAGTTCCAAACATTCCAAGATTTAAAAAGACTAAGTTTCACACAATTCCAATCATCACAGAATTAGTTACAGCATATGCAATACCACCACAACACAACTCTACATCCTTATTAACAAACACCAACCATAATCCATCATAAATAAGTACAAGAGCATACCATTAATAACTTCCACATCTCATAATTCCAATATATATCCACCAACAAATCTATTCCAACAACATTACAAGGCTAATCATTAAATACAACAAACAATTCAACTTATCATATGGTTCCTCTAACCTAAGTTTTCACAACACCGTAAATATTAAACGTGCGAAACTTAAACCATACCTTGGCTGATCACTTAGTTCACCCAAGGCAGCCTCACAACTCAAAATTACAGCCCCTCCAAGCTCAATCAAACAGCCCCAAAACAAGCCTTGGTCACCAACAAACCTCCAAGTAATCCCAATTCAATTCCAATGCATAAACACCCACTTAACCTACAGCTAATACATATATATATGTTCCAATTCAGTTTTCCAATACAAATACAAGATTGAGCTAGGGTTAGGGTATTCTTACCATACCCATATACTAAATAGCTTGAGTCCACAAGTCCCGAAAGCTAACTTGAACCTAGAACACAAAAATTGGACAAGATTCACTATAGGTTTTCAATTTTACCAAAGAAAGGGGGTAGAGATTCTGACTCAAAAGTGAAGCTTACCAATAAAATTGATCCGATAGAAAGGTAGAGCTCGACGCGCTGAACGCGTGGCCGTGAACGGTTCGGCGATTGGAGCTCAAACGAGGAAGATACGATAGTTTGAAGACTCCATGTTTTAATGAGTGAGTTATGGGACTTGGAAGAGGACATGTTCATTAGTTTTTAAAACAGAATTCTACAGAAAATTACTCAACTTCCAAGTTACATAACTCTTTCATTAAAAATGGTTTTGACCTGAAACCAATTGGAAAAGAAACCTGGATATGTAAAGTTAAACCATAATAATTTTTTATGAGCGGATAATTTATACGCTTTTTGGCATTGTTTTTAGTATATTTTTAGTATATTTTAATTAGTTTTTATTATATTTTTATTAGTTTTTATTTAAAAATCACATTTCTGGACTTTACTATGAGTTTGTATGTTTTTCTGTGATTTCAGGTATTTTCTGGCTGAAATTGAGGGACCTGAGCAAAAATCTGATTCAGAGGCTGAAAAAGGACTGCAGATGCTGTTGGATTCTGACCTCCCTAAATTCAAAGTAGATTTTCTAGAGCTACAGAAGCCCAATTGGCGCGCTCTCAATTGCATTGGAAAGTAGACATCCTGGGCTTTCCAGCAATATATAATAGTTTATACTTTGCTCGAGATTTGATGGCCCAAACAGGCATTCCAAGTCAGCTCAAGAATTCTGGCGTTTAACTCCGAAACTGGCACAAAAGCTGGAGTTAAACGCCCAAACTGGCACAAAAGCTGGCGTTTAACTCCAAGAAAAGTCTCTACACGAAAATGCTTCAATTCTCAGCCCAAACACACACTAAGGGGGCCTGGAAGAAGATTTCTACATTAATTACTGATTTCTGTAACCCTAGGCTATTAGTTTTCTATAAATAGGACCTTTTGCTATTGTATTTGGATATACTTTTGATATTTGATAAGTCTTATACTATCTTAGACACGTTTGGAGCTGGCCTCACGGCCATGCCTGGACCTTGTTCTTATGTATTCTCAACGGTGGAGTTTCTACACACCATAGATTAAGGTGTGGAGCTCTGCTGTTCTTCATGAATTAATACAAGTACTATTGTTTTTCTATTCAACTCAAGTCTATTTCTTCTCCAAGATATTCATTCGTTCTTCAACTTGATGAATGTGATGATCCGTGACACTCATCATCATTCTCACCTATGAACATGTGCCTGACAACCACCTCTGTTCTACTAGCAATGGCTTGAATGCGTATCTCTTGGGTTTCTAATCTAAGATTGGAACTTTCGTGGTATAGGCTAGAATTATTGGCGGCCATTCCTGAGATCCAGAAAGTCTAAACCTTGTCTGTGGTATTCCGAGTAGGATCTGGGAAGGGATGACTGTGACGAGCTTCAAACTCGCGATTGTGGGGCGTGTGACAGATGCAAAAGGATCAATGGATCCTATTCCGACATGATCGAGAACCGACAACTGATTAGCCGATGTTGTGACAGAGCATCAGGACCATTTTCACTGAGAGGACGGGATGTAACCATTGACAACGGTGATGCCCAACATAAAGCTTGCCATGGAAAGGAGTATGAATGATTGGAAGAAGGCAATAGGAAAGCAGAGGTTCAAGGGGAACAAAGCATCTTCATACGCTTATCTGAAATCCACCAATGAATTACATAAGTATCTCTATCTTTGTTTTATGTTTTATTCATCTTTTAATTATCAACCCTCCATCACCATTTGAATCTGCCTGACTGAGATTTACAAGATGACCATAGCTTGCTTCAAGCCGACAATCTCCGTGGGATCGACCCTTACTCACGTAAGGTTTATTACTTGGACGACCCAGTGCACTTGCTGGTTAGTTGTGCGGAATTGTGACAGAGTGTGATTCACGTTTGAGAGCTCCAAGTCTTTGGCGCCATTGTTGATGATCACAATTTCGTGCACTAAGTTTTTGGCGCCGTTGCCGGGGATTGTTCGAGTTTGGACAACTGACGGTTCATCTTGTTGCTTAGATTAGGTATCTTTTCTTCAGAATTTTTAAGAATGAATTCTAGAGTTTCAAGGTGATGCTCCTACCATCACAAAAGCTGATTGATTCTCATCAATTTAGCTATTGAATGTAATGTCATGCTGAAGCTTGGCCAAACATGTCTAATCTTTTTAGACTGAAGCTTTAGACTAACATTGCATGATTCCTGGAATTCTTATTAAAAGTTTTGATTCTCTTTATTTTCTTTTTCCATATAAGTTTCGAAAATAAAAAAAATTTTATAAAACCATAAAAATCAAAAATATTTTATGTTTCTTGTTTGAGTCTAGTATCAATTTTTAAGTTTGGTGTCAATTGCATTCTTCTTGCATTTTTCGAAAACAAGCAATATGTTCTTCATTGATCTTCAAGTTGTTCTTGATGATTTCATTGCTTTGATCTTTAAATTCTCTTGTTTTGTATGTTTTGTTGTTTCTTACATGCATTTTTACATTGTTATAGTCCTTAGTATACAAACTTTTATGTTTGGTGTCTTGCATGCATTGTTTATTTGATCCTAGTTGCATTTTTATTGTTTCTCATCATCAAAAATTCAAAAATATTTTTAAAACTATGTCTTTTCAAGTCAATAATACAGAGAATTGAAGATTCAGAACATTTAGCAGAGGAATTAAACAGAAAAAGCTGGGCGTTCAAAACACCCAGTGAAGAAGGAAAACTGGCGTTTAAACGCCAGCCAGGGTACCTGGCTGGGCGTTTAACGCCCAAAAAGGTAGAGATTTGGGCGTTAAACGCCAGGATGACACTAGAGGGAAGATTTTGTTTTTAATTCACATTTTTTTCAAGTTTTCATATTTTTTTCAAAATCAAATCTTTTTCAAATCATATCTTTTCAATCATATCTTTTCAATCATATCTCTTCAAAATCAATTTCTTTTTATTTTTTTTATTTATAACTATTTTTGAAAATCCTTGCTAAAATTAAAGATTTACTTCAAAATTTTCAAGTTGTTACTTGCCTATTAAGAAAGGATCAAATTTTAAATTTTAAGAATCATATCTTTTAATTTCTTGTTAGTCAAGTAATCAACTTTAATTTTAAAAAAATTTTCTTTTTCTAAATTGATTTTCAATCATATCTTTTCAAACATATCTTTTCAATCACATCTTTTTTAAAATTAATTTTTTCAATCATATCTTTTTTTAATTTCAAAATCTTTTTCAAAAATCACTTAATTTCTTTCCTAATCTTAATTTTCGAAAATCTCAATCAAATTTTCAAATTTCTTTTTATTATTTCAAAATCTTTTTAATTTATTTTCGAAAATTCTTCCCCTCTTCTCACATCCTTCTATTTAAGGGACTAACACTCCTCCTCAAGGTGCAATTCGAACTCTATCCTTCTTTATATGTTCGAATTCTCTTCTATCTACCTCCTCCTTCTATTCTTCTTTTCCTCTGACACCTCAAGGAATCTCTATACTGTGACATAGAGGATTCTCTACTTTCTTGTTCTCTTCTCTTTCATATGAGCAGGAACAAAGATAAATGCATACTTGTTCAAGCTGATCCTGAACCTGAAAGGACCTTGAAGAGAAAGCTAAGAGAAGCTAAAGCACAATTCTCTCTAGAGGGCCTAACAGAGCTCTTCAAAGAAGAAGAAATCATGGCAGCCGAAAACAACAATGCCAACAATGCAAGGAAGGTGCTTGGTGACTTTACTGCACCTACTCCTGATTTCTGTGGGAGAAGCATCTCTATCCCTGCCATTGGAGCAAACAACTTTGAGCTTAAGCCTCAATTAGTTTCTCTAATGCAACAGAATTGCAAGTTTCATGGACTTCCATTAGAAGATCCTCATCAGTTCTTAGCTGAGTTCTTGCAAATCTGTGACGCTGTCAAGACCAATGGGGTTGACCCTGAAGTCTACAGACTTATGCTCTTTCCTTTTGCTGTAAGAGACAGAGCTAGAACATGGTTGGATTCACAACCTAAGGAAAGCCTGAACTCTTGGGAAAAGCTAGTCAATGCCTTCTTGGCAAAGTTCTTTCCACCTCAAAAATTGAGTAAGCTTAGAGTGGAAGTCCAAACCTTTAGACAGAAGGATGGTGAGTCCCTCTATGAAGCTTGGGAGAGATACAAGCAATTGATCAGAAGGTGCCCTTCTCACATGCTTTCAGAATGGAGCATCATAGGAATCTTCTATGATGGTCTGTCTGAACTATCCAAGATGTCATTGGATAGCTCTGCTGGAGGATCTCTTCATTTGAAGAAGACGCCTGCAGAAGCTCAAGAACTCATTGAAATGGTTGCAAATAACCAATTCATGTACACTTCTGAAAGGAATCCTGTGAATAATGGGACAACTCAGAAGAAGGGAGTTCTTGAGATTGATACTCTGAATGCCATATTGGCTCAGAATAAAATATTGACCCAACAAGTCAATATGATTTCTCAGAGTCTGTCTGGAATGCAAGCAGCAACAGGCAGTACTAAGGAAGCTTCCTCTGAAGAAGAAGCTTATGATCCTGAGAACCCAGCAATGGAAGAGGTGAATTACATGGGAGAATCCTATGAAAACACCTATAATCCTTCATGGAGAAATCACCCAAATCTCTCATGGAAGGATCAATAGAGACCTCAACAAGGTTTCAACAACAACAATGGTGGAAGAAACAGGTTTAGCAATGGCAAGCCTTTTCCATCATCTTCTCAGCAACAGATAGAGAATTCTAAGCAGAGCCACTCTGACTTAGCAACCATTGTCTCTGATCTAATCAAAACCACTCAAAGTTTCATGACTGAAACAAGGTCCTCCATTAGAAATTTGGAGGCACAATTGGGTCAGCTGAGTAAGAAAATTACTGAACTCCCTCCTAGCACTCTCCCTAGCAATACAGAAGAGAATCCAAAAAGAGAGTGCAAGGCCATAACCACATCTCACATGGCCGAACATGGAGAGGAGGAAGAGGCAGTGATTCCCACTGAGGAAGACCTCAATGGACGCCCACTGACCTCCATGGAGTTCCCTAATGAGGAACCATGGGAATCTGAGGCTCATTCTGAGACCATAGAGATTCCATTGAATTTACTTCTGCCTTTCATAAGCTCTGATGAGTATTCTTCCTCTGAAGAGGATGAAGATGTTACTGAAGAGCAAGTTGCTAAGTACCTTGGAGCAATCATGAAGCTAAATGCCAAGTTATTTGATAATGAGACTTGGGAGGATGAACCTCCATTGCTCATCAAAGAACTGGATGACTTGACTAGGCAGAGATTACCTCAAAAGAGACAGGACCCTGGAAAGTTCTCAATCCCTTGTACCATAGGCACCATGACTTTTGAGAAGGCTCTGTGTGACCTAGGGTCAAGCATAAACCTTATGCCTCTCTCTGTAATGGAGAAGCTAGAGATCATTGAGGTACAAGCTGCAAAAATCTCACTAGAGATGGCAGACAATTCAAAGAAACAGGCTTATGGACTTGTAGAGGATGTCTTGGTAAATGTTGAAGACCATTACATCCCTGCTGATTTCATAATCCTAGAAACTGGGAAGTGTATGGATGAATCCATCATCCTTGGCAGATCCTTCCTAGCCACAGCAAAGGCTGTGATTGATGTTGACAGAGGAGAATTGATCATTCAAGTGAATGAAGACTCCCTTGTGTTTAAAGCTCAAGGATATCCCTCTGTAACCGTGGAGAGGAAGCATGAAGAGCTTCTCTCAATACAGAGTCAAATAGATCCCCCACAGTCAAACTCTAAGTTTGGTGTTGGGAGGCCACAACCAAACTCTAAGTTTTGTGTTGAACCCCCACATTCAAACTCTAAGTTTGGTGTTGGGAGGTTCCAACATTGCTCTGAATATCTGTGAGGCTCCATGAGAGCCCACTGTCAAGCTATTGACATTAAAGAAGCGCTTGTTGGGAGGCAACCCAATCATTACTATTCTATGATAATTTTCTATTTTCTATTGTTATTTTATGTTTTCTATAGGTTGATGATCATGTGAAGTCACAAAAATAATTGAAAAAGCAAAAATAGAAGGAAAAACAGAATGAAAAATAGAACACCCTAGAGGAGAAACTTACTGGCGTTTAAACGCCAGTAAGGGTAGCAGAATGGGCGTTAAACGCCCAGTCTGGCACCATTCTGGGCGTTTAACGCCAGAAAAGGGCACCAGACTAGCGTTTAACACCAGGAATGGGCAAGAAGCTGGCGTTAAATGCCAGAAATAGGGCAGCAGCCTGGCGTTTAACGCCAGGATTGGCAGAAAGGGGCGTTTTGCACGCCACTTGGTGCAGGGATGAGATATCCTTGACACCTCAGGATCTGTGGACCCCACAGGATCCCCACCTACCCCACCACTCTCTCTCTTCTTCACCCATTCACCAATCACCTCAATCCCTCTTCCCCAAAAACCCCTCACCTATCAAATCCCACCATTCTCTTCACCACTCACATCCATCCTTCATAAAACCCTACCTACCTCACCATTCAAATTCAAACCACTTTCCCTCCCAAACCCACCCTCTATGGCCGAACCATACACACCCCTCTCACTCCTATATAAACCCATCTTCACTCCTTCATTTTCACACAACCTGAACACCACTTCTCTCCCTTGGCCGAAACACAAAGCCCACTACATCTCCTCTATTTCTTCTTCTTCTACTCTTTTCTTTCTTCTTTTGCTCGAGGACGAGCAACCTTCTAAGTTTGGTGTGGTAAAAGCTAAAGCTTTTTATTTTTCCATAACCATTTATGGCACCAAAGGCCGGAGAAACCTCTAGAAAGAGGAAAGGGAAGGCAAAAGATTCCACCTTCGAGTCATGAGAGATGGAGAGATTCCTCTCAAGGGTGCATCAAGACCACTTATATGAAGTTGTGGCCAAGAAGAAGGTGATCCCCGAGGTCACTTTTAAGCTCAAAAAGAATGAGTATCCGGAGATCCGACATGAGATCCGAAGAAGAGGTTGGGAAGTTCTCACCAACCCCATTCAACAAGTCAGAATCTTAATGGTTCAAGAGTTCTATGCCAATGCATGGATCACCAAGAACCATGATCAAAGTGTGAACCTGGACCCCAAGAATTGGCTTACAATGGTTCGAGGGAAATACTTGGATTTTAGTCCGGAAAATGTAAGGTTGGCATTCAACTTGCCCAGGATGCAAGGAGATGCACACCCCTACACTAGAAGGGTCAACTTTGATCAAAGATTGGACCAAGTCCTCATGGACATATGTGAAGAGGACGCTCAATGGAAAAGAGATTCAAGAGGGAAGCCGGTTCAACTAAGAAGGCATGACCTCAAGTCCGTGGCTAGGGGACGGTTGGAGTTCATCCAACGCTCAATCATTCCCACTAGCATCCGGTCCGAAGCTACTATATACCAGGCTATCATGATACATAGCATCATAATTGGAGAGGAAGTGGAAGTTCATGAGGTTATATCCCAAGAACTCTACAAGGTGGCGGACAAGTCCTCTCCTTTGGCAAGGTTAGCCTTTCCCCCATCTCATTTGTCACCTTTGCAATTTGGTTGGAATTGACATAGAGGGAGACATTCTCATTGATGAGGACAAACCCATCACTAAGAAAAGGATGGAGAAAACAAGAGAACCTCATCAAGAGCATGAGGAAATTCCTCATCATGAAATCCCTGAGATGCCTCAAGGGATGCATCTTCTTCCATAAAATTATTGGGAGCAAATCAACACCTCCCTAGGAGAATTAAGTTCCAACATGGGACAACTAAGGGTGGAGCACCAAGAGCATTCCATCCTCCTCCATGAAATTAGAGAAGATCAAAGAATCATGAGAGAGGAGCAACAAAGGCAAGGAAGAGACATTGAGGAGCTCAAGCACTCCATAAGATCTTCAAGAGGAAGAACAAGCCGCCATCACTAAGGTGGACCCGTTCTTTATTTTCCTTGTTCTTTATTTCCTGTTTTCCGAAAATTGTGCTTTATGTTTATTTATGTTTGTGTCTTTATTACATGATCATTAATGTCTATGCCTTAAAGCTATGAAAATGAATCCATCACATTTCTTAAATGAAAAATGTTTTTAATTGAAAAAGAAAAAGAAGTGCATGAATTTCAAATTTTAAAACAGTTTAATTATTTTGATGTGGCGGCAATACTGTTGTCTTTCTGAATAAATGCTTGAACAGTGCATATTTTTTAATTTGATTGTTTATGAATGTTAAAATTGTTGGCTCTTGAAAGAATGAAAGGAAAAGGAGAAATGTTATCTGATGATCTGAAAAATCATAAAATTGATTCTTGAAGCAAGAAAAAGCAGTGAAAAACTTGCAAAAAAAAGAGAGAGAAAAAGAAAAGCAAGCAGAAAAAGCCAATACCCCTTTAAACCAAAAGGCAAGGGTGATAAAAAGGATCTAAGGCTTTGAGCATCAGTGGATAGGAGGGCCCACAGGAATAAAATCCTGGCCTAAGCGGCTAAACCAAGCTGTCCCTAACCATGTGCTTGTGGCGTGAAGGTGTCAAGTAAAAACTTGAGACTGAGCGGTTAAAGTCGAGGTCCAAAAAAAAAAGAAGAGTGTGCTTAAGAACCCTGGACACCTCTAATTGGGGACTCTAGCAAAGCTGAGTCACAATCTGAAAAGGTTCACCCAGTTATGTGTCTGTGGCATTTATGTATCCGGTGGTAATACTGGAAAACAAAGTGCTTAGGGCCACGACCAAGACTCATAAAGTAGTTGTGTTCAAGAATCAACATACTTAACTAGGAGAATCAATAAGACTATCTGGATTCTGAGTTCCTATAGATGCCAATCATTCTGAACTTCAAAGGATAAAGTGAGACGCCAAAACTGTTCAGAAGTAAAAAGCTAAAAGCCCCGCTCATCTAATTAATACTAATCTTCATAGATGTTTTTAGAATTCATTGTATATTCTCTTCTTTTTATCCTATTTGATTTTCAGATGCTTGGGGACAAGCAACAATTTAAGTTTGGTGTTGTGATGAGCGGATAATTTATACGCTTTTTGGCATTGTTTTTAGTATATTTTTAGTATATTTTAATTAGTTTTTATTATATTTTTATTAGTTTTTATTTAAAAATTATACTTCTGGACTTTACTATGAGTTTGTGTATTTTTCTGTGATTTCAGGTATTTTCTGGCTGAAATTGAGGGACCTGAGCAAAAATCTGATTCAGAGGCTGAAAAAGGACAGCAGATGCTGTTGGATTCTGACCTCCCTGCACTCAAAGTGGATTTTCTGGAGCTACAAAAGCCCAATTGGCGCGCTCTCAACTGCGTTGAAAAGTAGACATCCTAGGCTTTCCAGCAATATATAATAGTCCATACTTTGCTCGAGATTTGATGGCCCAAACAGGCGTTCCAAGTCAGCTCAAGAATTCTAGCGTTTAACTCCGAAACTGGCACAAAAGCTGGAGTTAAACGCCCAAACTGGCACAAAAGCTGGCGTTTAACTCCAAGAAAAGTCTCTACACGAAAATGCTTCAATTCTCAGCCCAAGCACACACCAAGTGGGCCCGAAAGAAGATTTCTGCATTAATTACTGATTTTTGTAACCCTAGGCTACTAGTTTTCTATAAATAGGACCTTTTGCTATTGTATTTGGATATACTTTTGATCTTTGATAAGTCTTATGCTATCTTAGACACGTTTGGGGCTGGCCTCACGGCCATGCCTGGACCTTGTTCTTATGTATTCTTAACGGTGGAGTTTCTACACACCATAGATTAAGGTGTGGAGCTCTGCTGTTCTTTATGAATTAATACAAGTACTATTGTTTTTCTATTCAACTCAAGTCCATTTCTTCTCCAAGATATTCATTCGTTCTTCAACTTGATGAATGTGATGATCCGTGACACTAATCATCATTCTCACCTATGAACATGTGCCTGACAACCACCTCTGTTCTACTAGCAATGGCTTGAATGCGTATCTCTTGGGTTTCTAATCTAAGATTGGAACCTTCGTGGTATATGCTAGAATTATTGGCGGCCATTCCTGAGATCCGGAAAGTCTAAACCTTGTCTGTGGTATTCCAAGTAGGATCTGGGAAGGGATGACTGTGACGAGCTTCAAACTCGCGATTGTGGGGCGTGTGACAGACGCAAAAGGATCAATGGATCCTATTCCGACATGATCGAGAACCGACAGCTGATTAGCCGATGTTGTGACAGAGCATCAGGACCATTTTCACCGAGAGGACGGGATGTAGCCATTGACAACGGTGATGCCCAACATAAAGCTTGCCATGGAAAGGAGTATGAATGATTGGAAGAAGGCAATAGGAAAGCAGAGGTTCAAAGGGAACAAAGCATCTTCATACGCTTATCTGAAATCCACCAATGAATTACATAAGTATCTCTATCTTTGTTTTATGTTTTATTCATCTTTTAATTATCAACCCTCCATCACCATTTGAATCTGCCTGAATGAGATTTACAAGATGACCATAGCTTGCTTCAAGCCGACAATCTCCGTGGGATCGACCCTTACTCACGTAAGGTTTATTACTTGGACGACCCAGTGCACTTGCTGGTTAGTTGTGCGGAATTGTGACAGAGTGTGATTCACGTTTGAGAGCTCCAAGTCTTTGGCGCCATTGTTGATGATCACAATTTCGTGCACCAAGTTTCAATGCTATTGGATTTAATTTTAATTTTATATGGAATTTTAGATATCATATGCTGCTGCTGTTTTCTGGTTTCTAAGCACTGCAGAGCAAGTCAGCATTTCTACTCTGTTTTTGAGGCTAGTTAAATCAGAAAATTATAATTTTTGGTTTGTTAGAAAGCTTATTTCGAGATGAACGTCTGGACATAAAGTTTGCCCAATTCTGAGTTCATTTGTTATATTAAAAACAGAAAATAAAATAGAGTGTCGAGGATGTCTTAGTGATAGTCATGGGTCCGAGAAGTCAAAGATTAATCTTCATGTTATGTGATTGATTTAATGTTAGAGTTGGGTTGATTTTAAGATTATTCGATATTAGAAAGATTAAGAGTTTGATAAACGGTTTGGTCAGGACCCAGAAAGGGTAAACGTGCTGAATTATAAGATAATGATGATGAAAAATGTGAAAGGGAAGTTGTTAATAAAAGGAGTTAACATGCCATGGCTTGATGAATGATTAAATAATGATTATGACTATGAAATGGCTTATGAATGATGATATCTGAGATACGAGTTTCTCTAGGTAAAAACCGTGGCTGGCCACCACGTGTTCCAGGTTGAATCTCGATACTCTGTTGACCCTACATCATAAGGGTGACCGGGCACGTATAAATTCCCAGGTATGGATATCCCCATTGAGTGATTTATATGATGATTAAATGTGAACTCTATGCATAGACTCTTGGGGATGCACGACGGGGGACAGTCTAAGGTTTTCGGACTTGTCGGGTTGGCTGGATAACCGACAGATGGGCCCCATCAGCCATAGGACAGACATGCATCATATGCATTTGTTTGTTTTGATTGCTATGCATTTTCTGGGTTTGCCTAATTTATATATATCACATGCTATCTGTTCTACTTGCTATTTGTACTATCTGCTCACTACTTGTGCGTGGACTTGTTTAGTTGCTTGTTTATGTTGCATTTTGGATGATGGAGGGATGGAAGAGATGGAGAAATGGTTGGATGTCAGATTAGGATTGAACTTGAGTAAGTTAGGTAGACTTAGAATACCTACCCCTGTTTATGGCTTCTGTTCAGTACTTGAGTTGGATAACTGAATAATAGAGTTCTAGGATTGCCTATGGCATTGTCAGGACCTTATTTATTATACGTATGGCACTTTTACCATGCTGAGAACCTCCGGTTCTCATTCCATATTGTATTGTTGTTTTTCAGATGTAGGTCGAGAGGCTCCGTGCTAGGCGTCTAGATCCTGCGAAGCGAAGTAGTCCTTTGGTGTATTTTGGTTTCCTGTTGTATATATGTATATATGTATTTAGCTTACTCTCCAAGTAACTTATGTATGCTGCTCCTCTTAGAGGTTGAGGGAGAGATAGGAGTTTATTTTGGTATTTTGGTGTATTTTGGGGATACATATGTAAGTTTTCTTTTAATAATAATAATAATAATAATAGAGAAAAGGATACCTAACTAGGAGCCTTGAAAAAACGGATAAAACAAAATCGCAAAATAAAAAGCGCAACGCTCAGAAAAGGATTACTTGCGTGCTAAGACATCTAATAGGAACATGATAAAGATAAGCAAAAGAATAAAAAAAAAGAGAAGGAAACAACATAACTAGCCCCTGACTCAGCCTGCGAAGCTAAGGCTGACCAGAGGATATATATATACATATGAACATACATAGTGTTCCGAGGGTTACCTGAAACTGGAGGTCGATCTCGGTCGAGATCTTCTGTACGGGTCGGTACCGACGTGTACGGCTGGTGAGTGGCGGCCGGAACGGTTGCGTCCGACTCGTTGATCTAGCTGCACTGCTGATCCTTTGTCACCGGAGGGTGGGGGTACCTGCAAGAGACTCCGATGCTTAAGTTAGCATGGGTATTAAACAGGTTTTTAGTAGAATCAGAGTATGAGTTATACCTAGGTACTCCAGTGTATTTATAATGGCGTGGGCTGACCTTTCTGATAAGATAACTTAGTTATCTTATCTTTATCTTATCTTATTTTGAGTGAAGTCAGCTTATCTTCAAGGGAACCGCCTTTATCTCTATAGGCTTGGATTGCCTTTGGATTTGGGTCGTGTTCCTCTATTTGGGCCCTTTACTGGGCTTTCCTGTCGATTTGGTCGATCTCTTTAAGAAGAGATCGGATAGTCGGACCTAAAGAGGTCAGTCGATATGTCGCTAAACATCCCGAGTCGGACAGCTCGACCCAGGGTATGAACAGTGCCCCTGCTTGAGCTCGGTCTTCTGCTTTGAGGTCGAGTTTTTTGACTTCGAACTTTTTATAGCGAAGCCGAACTCGAGCACTTTTGTCGATTCCTTTCTTTGTAGAGCTTTTTTGAATGTAGAACGTTTTTCCTCTAAAAACGCACGCTTTTGTATTAGCGCTTTGTTCTGGGGAACGTGCGAGGGTTTAATACCTTCATTAATTGGTATTAATTGCCCCGTTTCTCCTGGCCTTATTTTGAATTTTGCTTCCTCAGAAAAACGGTTTCTCTTCTTCCTTTTTCTTTGTAACTCTTTCGTTTTCTCTGTCTCTGCCTTTTCTTGCGTTGCGGTGCCTTCCAGTGGTTCGGCGATTCCTTCCTTTCTACTTCTTCCGGAACTTCTCATTTCTCCAGGTTAGTTCCATTTTGCAATTACTTTTCTCTTTTGTTGCTTTGGCTCTGGTTTTGTGGTGAAGTTTTAATTTCGCTTGGAGAAAGTTTGGATCTTTCTGTTTTTGTTGCGCCTAATTGCTGTTGTATGGTACGTTCTGGGAGTTTCTTCGTCTTTCGTATGAACTTTTTCACCTTTCCTGTTGCTTGATGCTTTTAGGGCTTTTGCATGTTATCACCGTTTCTGCTTGTGCTTTCGATGATGGTTTTTGTTTGATTCTGGAGAAAATGTTGTATCTTTGACGATTCTCTGCTTGGCATGTTTGGTGTTGTCGAAGCTTTTTGTAAAAAGATAGTGGCTTTGATGACTTTTTGTACTTTTTTGTGTTTTGTCTTTCTCCTATGAAAATGCTTGCTGTTTGAAATCTTCTTTTTGTTTGGGGGATGCCGAGACGTAAATTGTAGATTTTTCCTGAAACCTTGCTTTGCCACTGCCTCCAAAGGATACCCCAGGACTTTGGTTTGAGTCTTGGGGTTTTCCTTTTCTGTTTGTTCGTCTGTATCATATTAGTCGAGTTGCTTTGCCCCTCCTCCGAGATATTTTTTAGTAATCCAATCTTCTTTTCTTTTTGTAGGATTAGTTGGCCTCATGTCTTCTCGCAATAACGTTGTAGAGGTGTCTTCCAAAGTTCCCGAGGGGATGTCCGATTGGCTGGACTCCCTTGTCCTAATGTGTGTCTCAGTTGTGGATGCTGAATTTTGTGTAGAGTCGAGGAAACGTCATAGGATCTGTGGTAACAGTGCTTGGGAGAGGGATTATGAGCTTGTAGCTCCTGACTCTGATGAAAGGGCTTGTTTTCCTACTTTTGTCGGGGGGAGCGTCCCTTCTTCTACGCCTATGAATATTTCTTCAGCCAGTTGAACATTACTTTTCCTTTTACTACTTTCGAGACTGACTTGTTGTGGTCATGTAACATTGCTCCATCCCAGCTTCATCCGAATTCCTGGGGTTTTATCAAAATATTTCAACTGCTTTGCCAAGAGTTAGGCGTAACACCTTCTGAAACTCTTTTCCTCTATCTTTTTGTCTCGGCCAAGCCCGGAGGTTCTTCCAAAAAGAAAGCTTCCTGGGTTTTTTTTCAGATCGGCCCAGGGGCATAAAGTTTTTTGCCATGTATGATGAGTCTTTTAAAGATTTTAAGAATTATTTCTTCCGAGTCCGTGCTGTTGAGGGGTCCGCCCCTTTTTTCTTGATGAGAATGACGAGCCTGCTTTTCCTCTAGAGTGGCAAAAGAATGTGAGAGTGCCACGTTATACATGGGGGATGCTTAATGAGGTTGAGCGGGCTTTTGTAGTTGTTCTTGAAGATTTGTTGGGGGAACCACCCCATCTGGATACAAAAAGATTCTTGAGTGATCCATCTTTGGTTCGAACTACTTTGGGTACTGTCTGATTTATTTTTATACTTGTTTCTGAGCTTTTCTTCTCCTATGTTGTAACTCGTCATTTATGGTTGATTCTGTATTTTCAGAGATATCGAAAAACAATGATTCCATGAAGGCCTACAAGAAGGCGAAGAAGGCTGCTGCTGCTCAAAACATCTCGACCAAGGCGGTCGGAGAGGGATCTTCTCAAGTTTCTGTGAAGCCGCCCGTGCCAAGTTCTCCTGGGCCAAGGAAGGTGATCCCCACTCCTCGAGTTCATCTGACTGATCCTCCACAAACTTCTGCCATTGCTTCTGGTGCTCCTCCCAACAAGAAACAGAAAACAATTGAGGCCTTTAACCTTGACGCCCCTGATTTTAATGCAATCGAATTCGTAGATCAGAAAATCGGTCCCTACGGTACCCTCCCCATGGATGATGTGTCAATCCTTCGCCATCTGGATTTTATGACCCAAAACAGTGTTAAAATGGCATATATGGGGGCTGCCCTGTACCGAACTGCTCAGAATCTTCCTCTCCATGCCACCAAGGAATTTATGGAGGAGGCTAAATAGGAGTTCGACCGGATGAAGGGCCTGAAGGAAGAGCTTGAGGTAAAGATAGCCAAGTTGGAGAAGGATCTGGAGAACGAAAAGGCGAGTTCCCTTGCTCTGGCGACTTCTGTGCGGTTGGCCGAGGACACGGCATTGAGGCATAAGGACAGTTATGTGACATCTTATCGGGAGGTGGTGCGCCTGAGGGAGGAGTTAGAGAATGCCCGAGCTGATTACTCTGAGCTCCAAGGTCATCTTGTTGGCAGCGTAACTGCTGCCTATGAGAGCTTGAGGGAGCAGGTTCGGATTATTGCTCCCGAGGCCGACCTTACTCTTTTCAGCCCGGATAATGTTGTGAGGGATGGTAAGATTGTCCCTGGTGACCAGGATGATGATGATGTTGAACCTCCCCCTGTGTCTTCTGCCAAAGTGTCAACCTCTTCAGTTCCTCCAGTTGTGTCTGACCCGGATTGCCAGATTCTGAACCGGGATGATGGAACCGTGGATGCTGTGCCTATTCAGACTCGCCTTCCTTCTCCTCAGACTGATGCTGCCGAGAAGTCTTCTAATCTTAGCTGAATTTTCTTTGGATGTTTGCGTAGTTGGCCCGGCTTGTGGGCTTTAAAACTCTTTATTTTGTATAGTTGAATATTTTGCTGACTGCTGGTACTCCTTTTGGTTGCTTGTTTAGCAACTTTTGTTTTAAAAAAAAAAGTAGCTTTCAAGCTTTTGGGCTTGACCCTAAAGCTTTATAATATTGTATAGCATGCTTGCTTGTCTTGGCATTTTTATGGGTTTTTAGAATACTGGAGCCTTGCTGCTCGGCCTCTTTGAACTGCTTTGTACTTGGAGGTCGTAGATGTGTGGATCCAATTCGTATTTCGGTTTGCTTGCTTGTATTTGTCTATAACCGATTTTACGTCGTCCTTTTCCAAGTTATTTTTGTAGTGGACCGACTTTGTCATGTCGATTTCTTCTAAGTAATTTCGTAATCCTCTTTCTTGGACCTTTGTTAGGTCTCTTTTAGGGACTACTTTTATAACTTTTCGTAGGAGGTCGACTTCTTTATGTTGTCTTCTTTCTAAGTTATTTTTGTAATCCTCTTTCTTGGACCCTTGTCAGGTCTCTTTCAGGGATTACTTATATAACTTATTTTTGTAGGAGACCGACTTCGTTAGGTTGATCTCTTCTAAGTTATTTTGTAATCCTCTTTCTTGGGCCTTTGTCAGGTCTCTTTCAGGGATTACTTACATAACTTATTTTTGTAGGAGATCGACTTCGTTAGGTCGATCTCTTCTAAGTTATTTTGTAATCCTCTTTCTTGGACCTTTGTCAGGTCTCTTTTAGGGATTACTTTTATAACTTATTTTTGTAGGAGACCGACTTCGTTAGGTCAATCTCTTCTAAGTTATAGCAATTCCTCTTTTATAGGGTTGGCCAGACCTCTTTCCAGGGATTTGCTAATAACTTGGGTTGACTTGGTCTGACTTCTCTATGTCGGCCAGTCTTTAAGTTATTATTTAGCAATCCATAAGACCTCTCAGGTTCTTTTTTCGGATCACTTTCGATAACTTCTTGCATTATTCTGTGTTCATCTTTGCCGATTTATAGAAGGTGGTTTCTGTCTTTCTTCGGTTGACCTTTAGATGAATCGCGTTTTCATCTTTATTGGTCTTCCATCGTGATCGTGCAGTGAATCTATTTTTCACTTTCTGTCGATCTGTTGCTTTATAATCGAACGATGAATGCTTCAGATTAATGCGTCTTGAGAATTTGTAGAATATCTAAAAATATATTTTATTCAAAAGCAAGTGCAAATATAGACATGCGGGAGTTTTTCATCCCTTTAAGTCGGATAATTTCTGGATCTCAACTTGGTGCCTCATTAAAAAACTTTTTCAGGAAAAAGAGTGCATCTGAGATCTGTTACCTTCTCTAGCTATAATACCTTCTTAGGTTGCAGGCGTGCCATGATCTGGGAAGCTCTCGTCCATCGAGTTCGGAGAGTCTGTAATAGCCTTTTCCAAGTACTTCTATGACTCGGTAGGGTCCTTTCCAGTTTGCTGCCAGCTTTCCTTCTCCGGGTTGAGTTGTCCCAATATTATTTCGGATTAGGATGAGATCATTCTCAGCGAAATCTCTTGGCACTACCCTTTGATTATATCTTGAAGCCATTCGTCGCTTTAGCGCTTCTTCCCTGATCCGGGCACTTTCTTGGATTTCCGGAAGTAGGTCGAGCTCTTCTCTTTGAAGTTGAGGGTTGGCTTCTTCATTGTAGTGGACTACTCTAGGCAACCCTTCCTCGATCTCTACTGGGATCATTGCCTCCACTCCATATGCTAGTCAAAATGGTGATTCGTTTGTGGTGGAATATGGCGTTGTTCGATATGCCCATAGGACTTGTGGAAGTTCTTCGGCCCAAGCTCCCTTTGTATCTTGCAGTCTCCGTTTCAACCTAGCCAATATGACTTTGTTGGCAGCTTCGGCCTGTCCATTGGCTTGAGGATGTTTGACGGAGGTGAACTGGTGCTTTATGTTTAAGTCGGCTACTAATCTCCTGAAGCCTGCATCTGTGAATTGAGTGCCATTATCTGTGGTGATGGAGTATGGAACCCCGAACCTCGTGACAATATTCCTATATAGGAATTTCCGGCTTCTTTGAGCAGTGGCGTTGGCTAGGGGCTCTGCCTCAATCCACTTTGTAAAATAGTCTACTCCGACTATGAGGAATTTGACTTGTCCTGATCCCTGGGGAAAGGGTCCGAGAAGATCAAGTCCCCATTTTGCAAATGGCCAAGGTGAGGTTACGCTGATGAGCTCTTCTGGCGGGGCGATGTGAAAGTTGGCATGTTTCTGGCATGGTGGGCATGTCCTTACAAACTCTGTAGCTTCTTTTTGTAGAGTTGGCCAGTAGAATCCTGCCCGAAGTACCTTTTTGGTGAGAGCTTATGCCCCGAGATGATTGCCACAAATGCCACTGTGTACTTCCTCTAAAACTTCCCTTGTGTTGGAGGTCGGCACACATTTTAGTAGTGGTATTGAGATCCCTCTTTTATATAGGGTGTTGTTTATGATAGTGTAGTACTGAGCCTCTCGTTTTAACCTCTTTGCCTCCTTCTCATTTGTGGGGAGTGTTTCTGTTTTGAGGTAATTAATTATGGGGGTCATCCATCCTTGATCCTGACTTGTTATGGCTAGGACTTTTTCCTCTTCCGAGATTGATGGATTCTGCAGCATTTCCTAGATGAGGCTTCTATTGTTGCCCCCTGGTTTGGTGCTCGCTAGTTTTGAGAGTGCGTCAGCTCGGGCATTTTGTTCGCGGGGTATGTGGCAGATCTTATATTCCCTGAATTGTCTGAGCTGTTCTTTGGTTTTATCCAAATACTTTTTCATGGTGGGATCTTTGGCTTGGTAGTTCCCTGTTATTTGTGAGGTGACTACTTGTGAATCGCTGAAGATGTTGAGTTTTTGAGCTCCAACCTCCTTAGCCAGCTTCAAACCAGCTAGTAACGCTTTATATTCTGCTTGGTTGTTTGAGGCTGGGAACCCAAATTTGAGGGAAAACTCAACTTGGGTTCCTTGGTTGCTTTCTATTATCACACATGTGCCGCTTCCAGTTTTATTTGAAGACCCGTCCACGTAGAGATTCCATTCTGTGGGGGTTTCCAGGGTATCTGTAAATTCTGCGATGAAGTCGGCCAAGTATTGTGATTTAATGGCTGTTCGAGCTTCATATTGGAGGTCGAACTCGGATAACTCGACAGCCCATTGTAAAAGTCTGCCTGCTAGATCTGTTTTCTGCAGTATCCCCTTTATGGGCTGGTCGGTCCGAACCCTAATGGTGTGGGCCTGGAAGTATGGGCAAAGTCGTCAAGATGTCAGTATGAGAGTGTAGGCGAACTTTTCTATTTTTTGGTAATTCAGCTCGGATCCCTGCAGCGCTTTACTGATGAAATATACAGGCTATTGCCTTTTGTCATCCTCTCGAACCAGTGCTGAGGCTACTGCCTGACTTCCTACTGCAAGGTATAATATGAGTGGTTCTTCCTCTCGTGGTCGAGTTAGGATAGGTGGTCGTCCCAGGAAATTTTTTAAATTCTGGAAGGCTCGCTCGTATTCCATTGTCCATTCGAACTTCTTTCCTTTTCTTAAAGTGGCATAGAAGGGGAGAGATCTTATAACTGATCCTGCTAAGAATCTGGATAACGCTGCCAATCTCCCATTGAGTTGTTGTACCTCTCTGACACAAGTTGGGCTCTTCATGTTGAGTATAGCCTAGCATTTGTTTGGATTTGCTTCAATTCCTCTTTGTGTGAGCATGAAACCTAAGAATTTGCCCGCTTCTACTGCAAAGGTGCATTTTGTGGAATTGAGTCGTATGTTATGCTTCCTTATAGTGTCGAACACTTGGGCCAGGTCGGACAATAATGTCTCTTCGCTTTGTGTCTTTATTAACATGTCGTCCACGTAGACTTCCATGATTTTTCCGATATGATCTGAAAAGACTTTATTCATTAGTCTTTGATAAGTAGCTCCCGCATTCTTGAGACCGAAAGGCATCACAATGTAGCAGTAATTTGCTTTTGGCGTCAAAAACGAGGTCTTTTCTTGATCTGGTGGATACATGGGGATTTGGTTGTATCCGGAATATGCATCCATAAACGAGAGGTATCTATATCCGGAGGAAGCATCTACCAGAGCGTCGATACTTGGGAGTGGGTAAAGATTTTTTGGGCAGGCTTTGTTGAGGTCGGTGTAGTCGGTGCACATTCGCCACTTCCATTTGATTTTTTCACCAAGACGACGTTAGCTAGCCATAGTGGGTACTTGACTTCTCTTATGAATCCTGCCTCCAGTAGTGCTTATACATGTTCTTCCACAGCTTGGGATCGTTCTGGCCCAAGTTTTTTTCGTCTCTGCTATACCGGCTGAGATCCTGGATAAACCGCCAACTTGTGACACATTAGCTTGGGATCTATGCCTGGCATGTCTGCGGCTTTTCATGCAAAGAGATCGACATTATCTCGTAAGAACTGTACTAGTAATTCTTTTGTGTTTCCTTTCAGGATCGTGCCAATATTAGTTGTTTTGTCCGAGGTATCTCCGATCTGAACTTTCTCTACTTCACCTTCGGGCTGTGGATGGAGTTCTTCTCGCCTCTGAACTCCACCAAGCTCAATTGTATGGAACTCTTTTCCTCTACCTCTGAGGGTTAGACTTTCGTTATAACAGCGGCGTGCCATCCTTTGATCTATTTTTATCGTAGCTATCCCTACTGTAGTTGGGAATTTCATGCATAGATGTGGATTTGAGACTATTGCGCCGAGTTGATTTAGTATTGTCCGACCTATTAAGGTATTGTAGGATGAACTCACGTCGACCACGATGTAGTCTATCTTGAGTGTTCTGGATTGGTTCTCTTTTTCGAAGGTTGTATGTAGTGACACGTATCCCAGTGGTTGTACTAGGGTATCGCCTAGTTCGAATAGGCTGTTCGGGTATGCTCTAAGCTCTTTTTCTTCTAAGCCGAGCTTGTCGAAGGCAGTTTTGAATAAGATGTCGGCGGAGCTCCCTTGGTCTATTAATGTGCGGTGGAGATTGGCGTTCGCCAGTATGATGGTGATGACCATGGGATCGTCGTGTTCTGTGATGACACATGATGCGTCTTCTTTGGTGATTGTGATTGCAGGGATGTCGGGTGCTTCCTCCTTCCCTTCGACATGATAAACTTCTTTGAGATACCTTTTGCGGGATGACTTGGAGATTCCTCCTCTTGCAAATCCTCCATGTATCATGTGGACATGTCTTTCTGGCGTACGAGGTGATCGCTCAGCTTGTTCGACATCTTCATCTCTTCGTCTTTTTCTTTGCTCATCATCTCGGGTGGCCAGGTACCGAATTAGTTTTCCCTCTCTTACTAATTTTTCTATGATGTTTTTTAAATCGAAACATTCGTTGGTGGAATGTCCTCGGACCCGATGATATTCACAGTATTCGTTCCGATTTCCTCCTCCTCTTTGACTTTGAGTGGTCAAGCTGGGGGTATCTTCTCTGTGTTATAGACTTCTTTGTAAACATCCACCAGGGACACCCGAAAAGGGGTGTAATTATGATACTTTTTTATTTTTTCCCCCGTTCGATCTTCCTTCTTCTTGGATTCTTTATCTTTATCTCGGTAGGTGAAACCGGATTTCGAGGCCTCCCCAAGTCGGGAATTTTCTTCCATGTTGATGTACTTCTCTGCCCGCTCTTGCACCTCATCCAGAGATGTGGGGTATTTCTTTTATATAGATTGGCTGAAAGGTCCCTCTCGTAAGCCGTTGATGAGGCCCATGACGGCGGCCTTTGTTGGCAAGCTTTGTATATCCAGGAATGTTTTGTTGAATCTTTTCATGTAGTTGCGAAGACTTTTCCGATCTCCTTGCCTGATTTCTAGTAGACTAGGGGCATGCTTGGCTTTGTCTTTTTGGATGGAGAATCTGGCCAAGAACTTTTTGGCTAGGTCGTCAAAGCTTGAGATGGACTTAGGAGGCAAGTTGTCGAACCATCTAATTGTTGTCTTCGTGAGAGTCGTTGGAAAAGCTTTGCAGCGAACGGCGTCTGAGGCATCGATGAGGTACATTCTGCTTCTGAAGTTGCTGAGGTAATGGTTGGGATCTGTAGTTCCATCGTACAAGGTCATATCCGGGAGTTTGAAGTCTTTAGGGATTTTAGTCTTCATGATTTCCCTAGTGAATGGATCTTGATCCTTGCGAGAGTTGTCCTCAGGGGTGGTCCGGGTAGCCTTTGCTTTGAGATGGGCTTCAAGTTGGAGGAGTTTATCTTCCAATTCTCGACGTCGTCTTACCTCTCTTTGTAGATCCTTGCCGACTTCTTGCTGGTACTGGCTTTCTTTTTCGAGTTGCTTTAGGCGATCTTGAAGTGCTTCTATTACTCCCGGATGTGATGAGTTTTTGTCTCTGTTAGATTTCGGAGTGTCTTTTGGTGTGGCATCCGTGTTTTTGTGCGGCGTTCTATCCTCTAAATCTGAGTTGTGGTCGTTATCCTGTTCGTCCGCCATGGTGATGGGATGACTTCCAAGTTCCCCGACAACGGCGCCAATGTTTCGAGGGTTACCTGAAACTGGAGGTCGATCTCGGTCGAGATCTTCTGTAAGGGTCGGTGCCGACGTGTACGGCTGGTGAGTAATGGCCGGAACGGTTGCGTCCGACTCGTTGATCTAGCTGAACTGCTGATCCTTCGTCACCGGAGGGTGGGGGGTACCTGCAAGAGACTCTGATGCTTAAGTTAGCATGGATATTAAACAGGTTTTTAGTAGAATCAGAGTATGAGTTATACCTGGGTGCTCCAGTGTATTTATAATGGCGTGGGCTGGCCTTTCTGATAAGATAAGTTAGTTATCTTATCTTTATCGTATCTTATTTTGAGTGAAGTCAGCTTATCTTCAAGGGAATCGCCTTTATCTCTATAGGACTGGATTGCCTTTGGATTTGGCTCGTGTTCCTCTATTTAGGCCCTTTATTGGGCTTTCCTGTCGATTTGGCCGATCTCTTTAAGAAGAGATCGAATAGTCGGACCTGAAGAGGTCGGTCGCCATGTCGCTAAACATCCCGGGTCGGACAGCTCGACCCAGGGTATGAACACATAGGTATCCCCAAAATACACTAAAATACCAAAATAAACTCCTATCTCTCCCTCAACCTCTAAGAGGAGCAGCATACATAAGTTACTTGGAGAGTAAGCTAAATACATATATACATATATACAACAGGAAACCAAAATACACCAAAGGACTACTTCGCTTCCCAGGATCCAGATGCCTAGCGAGGAGCCTCTCGACCTGCATCTGAAAAACAATAATAAAATATGGAATGAGAACCGGAGGTTCTCAGCATGGTAAAAGTGCCACGCGTATAATAAATAAGGTCCTGAGAATGCCATAGGCAATCCTAAAACTCCGTTATTCAGTTATCCAACTCAAGTACTAAACAGAAGCCATAAACAGGGGTAGGTATTCTAAGTCTACCTAACTTACTCAAGTTCAATCCTAATCTAACATCCAACCATTTCTCCATTTCCTCCATCCCTTCATCATCCAAAATACAACATAAACAAGCAACCAAACAAGTTCACACACAAGTAGTGAGCAGATAATACAAATAGCAAGTAGAATAGATAGCAGGTGATATATATATATATATATATATATATATATATATATATATATATATATATATATATTACTACTTTTAGAGGTCGTAATACCTTACTATCTCAGTCTTATGACTTAAGCGTAAGTTTAAGTATAGTAGGGTGTTACAAAAATAAATAAATTTAAAAATATTTACCGATTTGCGTTCTCCAGTCATATCTCATTTACACTGTAAACGAGATATGACACGTCAGCTGCATCATGGCTATCTCGTTTACACTGTAAACGAGATAAGACTGAACGGCACCTATAAGTAGAAATCGTTTATAGCATGTTAATGGACTCCACTTTGACCTAGTCAAACTCTTTCTCCCTTCTTTTAACCGTTTTCTATCATATTTGAGTTCGATACGGTGATGGCACACCAAGTGGGGCACGATGGAGACATCAACAGACTAAATGAGACCTTCCATTACGTTGGGGCAGCCGAGTTTGAGGTTAGTTGTATTATGTTCGGTTAATCTAATAAGTATGTGAATATTGTTAGGGTAGTCTCGTAGTGACAAGCACTGAGTAAAATGTTTTAAAGGGTTGGAATGTATGATGAATTTAGAACAATATTTGCTTGTGTACGATTTGTTTGACTTAATTAGGATTTGCTTACCGGTATAAGTAATTTAGAGACAGCTGTAGAGTAGACACATGGTAGTATGTTCCTAAGTAGTAGTAGTATGTTGTTCTTACGTAGAGTAGAAAAATGTATTATTATATGTTTATAGGTTAAAAATTTATTTTTGCATTCCGCAGAAGCCTCGCCTTCTATTGCTCCGGCAAGTCAGCCATATCCTTCCTCCATCGGACGCCATCGTCCCGTATCTAGCTAAGGCCGGATTCAGCGACATGGTGCCGCTCAGGGACTTTACATTTGAAAATTCCCTGATTTCGGCACTCGTGGAGCGATGGCGTCCGGAGACGCACACGTTTCATCTCCCGTGGGGTGAGGTGACTATCACCCTGCAGGACGTGGCGTACTACTTGGGCCTACGTGCACACAGAAACCCCGTTGGGGGGGTGCCTGCGTGACTTTAGTAGGTGGTACAACACAGAGACGTGGGCCATGGTGGAGCAGCTCCTTGGTGCCAGGCCTCTGGTGGTGGCACAGCAGGCGACGTAGAGGAAGGAGTCGTTTACGCTGAAGCTGGTTTGGTTGCGTGATTGTGTTCGCTAGATGCCCCCGACCAACGATCCTGAGATCCTCCGACAGTATGCCCGATGCTACATTATGTTACTGATCGGAGGGTATCTGTTGACAGACAAGTCCAACAATCTGGTGCACGTACGTTGGCTACCGCTTCTCTGGGACTTCGCAGAGCGCAGGGCATTATCATAGGGCTCTGCTCTGCTGGCTTGGACTTACCAGTCACTGTGTTTGGCGGCACAGCGTGGCGCCACTGTGTCCCACTTCTGCAGACAGCTCCATCACTTGCTCCACCATGATCCTCCCATGGATGTCGAACATCACTCGCACATGCTCGTCGCCTTGTAGTCGGAATAGTCAAAACTGGAAGACTCCGTTATCCATGGGGGCCAGCAACCTATACGCCACCCTTCCGATCTCCCTCGCTTCTGTACCACTGAGCCTGCTCAATATCAAACTCTTCAAATCCGACAACGTATTCACACGTTGGGTGCGAAACAATATCGGATCCTCGCACTAAAATGTCACCCCATTGTCGTCGTTTCTCATACGGCAATTGGGATACACAAGCACAACTATGTACGGACTACTACTGGCCATTAATTCCCTTTGTTTGTGAGAAATATGATACGAAAAGTTTGTGAGGAATACCAAGGGTTACACATCCTTTTATAGCCGGTGGGACACAACTCCAAGTATCTCGTTTACACTGTAAACGCGATGAATAATTAATATATCTCGTTTACAGTGTAAACGAGATAGCCATGACACAGCTGACGTGTCATATCTCGTTTACACTGTAAACGAGATATGACTGGGACGCAAATCGGTAAATATTTTTAAATTTATTTATTTCGGTAATTAATGCTTTTATTTTATTTATTTAAATAAAAAACCGTATTTTGAGAATATAAAATTATATGATAAGAATCTTCTTTCAAATATTTATTACATATAATTTGGAGAGAATACTAATGTTATAATTAAAAGTTAGAATCAAGATTCATTTTTTAAAAAAAAAATAATTTTGAGTTAATTTTATAACTATCAGTATAATTTTTTTATACTAATATCTAATTTATATTTTTATAGACATAAAGAGAAAAAATATTAACACCTAATTATTTCTATTTGTGCAATAGACTTAACACCTAATTAGATGTAAATATATACACGTTAAATTGTTTCAAATTTTAGATAACGAATGTTAAAATTAATTATTAATAAAAATTAGACTTTTTCATATAAAAATAATAACTAAAAATCTAATTATTTGATTTTTTATCTATAGATACCTTGGTCTTTTTTGCCAGAGACTTTTGTCAACCTATGACTTTTTTTTTGTAAAAGTAATTTGATTTTATAAATTTTTTGTGCCATATATAATCTATACTGTCAGAACAAAGTGAACCGTAATTTTAAAAAATGTATATTCCCGTAATGTTATTACGAGTAAAAATACTAGTATAAACTTAAAGATAAGTCTAATAGTATTATTAGTGTGAAATTATAAAACTTAAAATAAATAAAGGTAGTAGAATGAATTTCAGAATTTAAAATTATTAAAAATTTGAAAAAAAAATTAAAAGTTTTAGAATTTTTTAAATTTGAAATTATAGGTAATTAACGTTATAGAATAAATTTTTTAATAAGTAATTTTAATGAAGAAATTTAAACAAAAGTATTACTATAAGAGTTTTTTATTTTTATTTTGGTACGATTTGAATCTTATTGGTATATTTTTATTTTTTTAATTAATTTAATTTTATTTAAATAATTTAAAATTTTTAATTTAAAATTTAAATAAATATAATTTAAATTAATCATATGAATACAATAATATAAACATTTTTTATCAAAATTAAATTAAATTATTAATTTAAATTTTAAAATTTATTCTATAACATTAATTACCAATAGTTTCAAATTTCAAAAATTTTAAATTTTAATTTTTTTTCAAATTTTTAATAATTTCAAATTTTGAAATTTATTCTACTATCTTTGTTTATTTCAAATTTTATAATTTTACACTAATAATACTATTAAGTTTATCTTTTAGTTTATATTCTTATAATATAATTTTATATTCTCAAAAGAAATTCATACTTGTTTTAGTCTGCAACCCTAAATACATTTTCGCTCTTTTTTTTTTTTGTCAATCCCTACATATAAGGGTTATTCATGTACAAAAACTTAAAAGTCCAATTATAACCAACAAATAAAAATATTTCTTAATTTTCTTTCATCTTCATTGATAGTACTACACATAGCCTACCTTTACAAAAAATACAACCTCCAACATTACCAAAAAGCCCAACATATTACTCACCTTCATTAACTTATAATCTAACACCTCTAATTAACCCACTTTTCGACAACTTCTGTTCCTTCTGTGTCTCTGTCTATGAGTGTCAACACCGCTGCCAGGCGTCAAGCGTTCCAAGGATCCACGCATCTTCCACATCTGTTGAAAAATTTATTATTCAGTACCATAGCATAACCCTTCTATTAAAACCACGAGTAAATTTTTAATGTTATTGTCATGATTAGTTTTGCTTCGATTTCACAGAATATACGCACACACTTCAAACAAAAATTGGAAAAGAGATAGCTATTTTCGTATCTGCGTCGTTATCAGAGATAATATGCAAGCCTTCTGTATAAGCCTCTGACCAAAATTATTTTACTCTTAGGTACGTGTCGTATAAACTCTTCAATTTTCATCAACCATATAGATAAGGTGCTATTATGTATAATTATACTACATCGTGGCTTAACATTGAAATAGAATCCAATTATTTAATAGCGTTAATGTATTGAATATATTTGTGTTACTTTTAGTTTATGCTACTATGTACCGCTGCTGCCATCTTGGTTTATGTAGTTTTTTCTCCTTTGACTAAGTATATATGTTCTCATTCCTTTTATAAACAGAATTTAATGACAATTTGAAGGTTGAGAGTCATGAAATGATGCTTTATGAGCTAAATACACTTGAATGGGATGACCTCGTGCTTTCAAATGACAACACCTCTACTAAAGCCACTAGTGGTAATTGTTTGTGCTCTAGCAGAACCAGTTACTTGTTGGAAAAAAATCTTGCAACTCTATTACTTCAAATTTATCTTTTTGCAGGAAATGTTTAATCCTTTAATCAACAAAACCAATGTTTTCTAATAGGGAGCTCTGGCAATGTAAGATGATATATATATATATATATATATATATATATATATATATATATATATATATATATATATATATTGAAAAAAGGAAGTGAAACACTATTAGCAAAAGTATGAAATATGCTCTTAAAATATATGTGGGAGCATAATTTGGAAAGCTTTTAGGTTCACAACAATCAACAGTGACAGAAGAGCTGAATTTGAAGGTGTTGTTATAGAACTAGTCCATGTTCTTATTACTAGCCCATGTGAAACAATGTTTTGACTTTTATAGAAACACCAAGTGACAATGGATGGACAGAGGAACTCAAACATGGGAAGCGAATTGAATCTCGATATAGTCACTGCTGCAGTTTATGGTGGAATGTGCATGGGGGTATTAACTGTGCTTTGAGACTTGATGATGGGTCCATTTGGCATAGGAGATGATATCATGCTTGCTGCTACCATCTTTTGTGAGTTATCTGAGACATTAGAAAAGCAACATGACCTCTGAACTTGGCTTTAAGGAATTAGTTTCTTTTTTGATTGGCAACTAGCTTACAGTTAGTTTAGTTAGTTGGCCTTCTTGTAAATAACAATTAATTTCACTAGTTTATGTATTTGGATATTTGGATTTGGTTTGCGGGTTTTGATGTCTATACCAAAGCCAACGGTTATACAGGAGCCGATCCTTATAAAATGTAAGTATTTATATTATTATTATTATTATTATTATTATTATTATTATTATTATTATTGAAGATCTTGTGTTTTCTGTTTTGTAACAATTAAAATTTTGAAAATATCGAGAGATTGTATAATTGAGGAGATGTTGGAATTTTATTGATGTATGAACTGAGCTGATGTGAAGTAGGAGTAGTGAATAATGTGTTAGTGAGTAGACTTAAAAACCTTGTGAACTATGAATATAATGCCATTGATATTATGCCAAGTTCTCTCTGGTGTCCCCATCTCCATTACAAAGAAAAGCCCAAAGAAGATGTGATTCTGATTTTTTGCTTTAATCTGCAGATCATTTCAAGTTGGAAGAGAAAAGTTCTTAATCCCATGGCTTCCTGTGGTAAACCAAAAAAGTACAGAGGTTTCGATGATCGAAGTAGAATTGACAATGTGTTTAAGATAGTTCTGATATAGGAACTTATCGAGTTTATCTAATTATTCTAGTTATTAATTGGATCATATGAGTTCATGGATGCAAAACAACAAAGACTTTTTGAAATAAAAGCTTTCTACTTCAATGTTTCTAAGGTTTATTTTAAACTGTCAACAGATAGGCAGTTTTTGCTTTTTTTTCATTGTAATTTGGAATTTTCGTGTAGTAGTACTTGTATTATAGGGTATACTATTTGTATTATTAGAGGATTGTGATTTAAACGAATATAAGTTTGAATTTAGTTATTTATATTGTCTTAAATCTTTATGTTAGAGGATTATTTATTATCTTGATAAGTTTGTAAACTCATTATCTTATCTAATATTTAGAATAAATTTTATCTCTATATTTTAAAATTTATTTCTCTCATTATCTAATATTTAGTATAAAATTTATTTCTATATTTAAAAGTTTATTTGTATTAATTATCTGCTATTTCAAATGAAAAAATAAAAAGAATTGGCTATTAAAATCGACATCATTGTCACTTTTTAAATTTAATATAGACAAAAATCGACGGTAATATTATCGATTTTTAATTTAAAATAGACAAAAAATAGAAAATAGACGATGGTATTATCGGTAATTTAATAATTAAATCGACAGCTAATTTGTCAATTTTAATAAATCAAATATCGATACAAGTATCGTCGATTTTAGATAATATTATCAACAGCCTGGGTGTCGCTTTTATTAAATATGTAAAAATCTTAATCCCATATTTTCGACACAATAATTGTCGATTTTATTGAAAGCTTATGGACAACCTGAGAAACCGTCGATTTTATTAGATTTTTGAAAAATTGATACGTTTAAAAGCGACGGCTAACTCTGTCAATTTTATCATTAATTTTTGATATTATTGACGATTTTGCCGTCGATTTAGCTATCAATTATAATGGTGTTTTTTTGTAGTGATTTCTTTCTTTTACAATGACTGAATATAATCCGCCCAAGACATCAACCCATCCAAATTGGCTTGGAATCTCGTAGTTAGTGTTGTTCGGTTATATAAGTTTCCTAGCCAATGAAATCCAAAAGATGTTTATAGCATGGAGTTGGTTGTACAAGATGAATGTTAGAAATAAGATTTATAATAACATTTTGATTTCATTAGTTCATAAGTGTAACATTATGTTTATTATTTTTGGAGCTATAGATTTTATGTTTTGTTACGGATTTGGCCCACGAATCCTATACCCGGAACGGTCTCTGAACTCGGTTACCCGGGTCCGACCCGCTTCGCCCTTCCAGAAGGCCCGAAACCGACCCACTAGAGCTCCTAACCAACTTTCGAATTCAAACGTCTCCCTTATCTTAGTCAAGTAAGATAAGATAAGATAATTCAAACGTCTCCCTTATCTTAGCCAAATAAGATAAGATAAGATATTCACCATCACCTATAAATAGAGGACCCAGGTCCCTCCAGGTATACATTCATTCCTCACACCTTCTACCTCTTAGATCTATTCTGACTTGAGCGTCGGAGTATCTTTGCAGGTATCACCCCCTTGGTCCAGTCAAATAATCCGGCATCTGGCTCAACCCGCAAGTTCTCGATCCATCTCTCAACCCGTACTAGAGACATCTTGTACATTGGCGCCGTCTGTGGGAACTTTGCAACATTGTGGCGGCATGGCGGATAACCCAGAAGAGCAATCATCAAACTCAGATTTCTTGGGTATAACTGAGAGCAAAAAGGAATAATGTTTCCTTAACTTGCATCACCTTTGCAGGGATAACACACCTTCGCCCTACTCCAACTGCGAAATCCCAAAGGAATAATATTTCCTTAACTTGCATCACCTTTGCAGGGATAACACACATTCGCCCTACTCCAACGGCGAAATCCCAAAGGAATAATGCTTCCTTAACTTGCATCACTTTTGCAGCAATAACACACCTTCGCCCTACTCCAATGGCAAAATCCCAAAGGAACAATGTTTCTTCGACTTGCAATCACCTTCTTAGTGATAACACTCTTTATGCACTCTCGCCTCCCTTTAGTGGGACACCTCTACCTCTTGGACCTTCTCATTCACCACTCCCTCATTCGTCTTTCCAAGCGCCATGGCCCCATCTTCTCCCTCTATTTTGGCTCCATGCCCACCATGGTTGCTTCTTCTTTTGAACTCTTCAAGCTCTTCCTCCAAACCCACGAGGTCACCTCCTTCAACACCAGGTTCCAAACCTCTGCCATCCGCCGCCTCACCTATGACAACTCTGTCGCCATGATCCCCCTTTGGACCTTACTGAAAATTCATAAGGAAGCTCATCATGAACGACCTCCTTAAACGTTATCACCGTGGCCAAGCTCAGACCTCTCAGGAGCCAAGAGATCAAGAAAGTTCTCAAGGTTCTTACACAGATGCGGGGGACAGCCAAATTGTGGCGGCATGACGGAGAACCTCGAGGAGCAATCCTCCACCCAACACCCCAACTCCCGAACTCCAAGATAACACTCCTCCCACCCACGGGAGGATAATAAGCGTGGCACATCGCCAACCAACCCCAACCCAACAATAACCAAGAGAGGACAACCGTCCTCCCACTAAAGCCCGGCCACCCGACGGCCTAGGAGAGAAGGCGGTCCAGATAATCCAAGAGTTGTGCCTCAAGGTGCAAGACCTCAAAGGCCGAGTTACACCCAAAGAAAAGCACAACACCAAAAACGGAAGTCACGCAACCTCCAGATCAAGATCTCGCCATGAAACCAGGCACGACATATCGCCAGAACGGCGACATGCCAAGAGATACAATCGTAGCATCTCCCGTGACCACGGACACGACAGGATGCCCGAACGACAACACGGCAAAAGGTATGATCGCAGCGTCTCACGCAACCCGGCTCATCAACATGACACGGACGATGACTGACGACATCGAGAGGCCAAACGCACAAGAAGTGACCACGTGATAATGGGAGCCACTCCCTTCACTGAAAGAATCCTGAAAGAAAAACTCCCTAAAGGCTTCGACAAACCTACGGATATAAAGTACGACGGAACCAAGGACCTCCAGGAGCACCTAACGACCTTCAAGGCCAGGATGAACCTGGAAGGGGCCGCTGACGCGGTCCGAGGTAAGGCCTTCCCGGTAACCCTAGCCGGGCCAGCAATTAAATGTTTCAATGCCCTCCCCGACGGATCCATAATTGGCTTCCATGATATATCACGGAAGTTCATGGCCCAATTCACCACCAGAATCACCAAAGCTAAACACCCCATCAACTTATTGGGAGTCACCCAGAGACAAGACGAGTCCACGAGAAAATACCTCGATCGCTTCAACGATGAATGTTTAACGGTCGACGGACTCACAGACTTAGTCGCAAGCCTTTGCCTAACTAACGAGCTCATGAATGAAGACTTCCGAAAACACCTCACTACCAGACCGGTGTGGACCATGCATGAGATCCAGAGCGTCGTAAAGGAGTACATAAACGACGAGGAAGAAAGCCAAGTCGTAGCCGCCAATAAACAGCAGCACGGCAACACACGACACGACAGCACGGCACCTCGACATAACCCCCCACCAAGAGAAAACCATAAAGAACATCCCAAACCAGCAAACATAAACCAACCCCCCAGAATCAGAAAATTCTCTAACTACACACCTATGACGGCCCCGATCACCGAGATATACCACCAAATAGCCGATCGAGGTATTCTCCCGAGGGCCCGACAACTCAAGGAAAGAACGGGCAGCAACAAGACCCTGTACTGCGACTACCACCGAGGATGCGGACACAGGACACAAGATTGTTTTGACCTAAAAGACGCCCTCGAGCAAGCCATACGAGACGGAAAACTCCCCGAGTTTGCCAAAATCATGAGGGAACCAAGACGCACGGAAAAAGACAAATCACCAGAAAAAGAAGGACGTAACCCAAGGACATAGAGACAAGCCTCTAGGGAAAGCCCTGAAACAGATCCAACCATTATCGTGAATGTCATCATAGGGAAAGACACCCCAGGAAAATCAAAATCAGCACTGAAGAAGGATCTCAAGATCTTGGCAATTAGAGACGAAACCTCAACCGCCACCACCAATAGAGTGATAACATCTCCCCCGAGGATTGCCAGCATGGCACCTCGGCAGAAGACGCCCCCTTCGTCATCTTGGCAAAGATTGGAACTGGGCTAGTAAGAAGAATACTGGTGGACACAGGAGCAGATTCCAACATCCTCTTCAGAGGAGCTTTCGACAAGCTCGGACTCCGCAATGACAACCTCCAAACACACCGCAACGGAGTAACCAAACTCGGAGACAACTTCCTCAAAGCCAGACGGCTCCATCATTCTTCCCCTTACCATAGGGATGGGAAGCCAGAGGAAGACAATCCTGTCCGAGTTCGTGGTCCTCAAGAACTCCACCACTTATAACGTCATTCTCGGAAGAAAAACAATCAATGACCTCTCCGCTGTCATCTTTACCAAATACCTTCTAATGAAGTTCACGGCAGAAGATGGCTCCATCGGAACCATCCACGGAGACCGGGAAACCACAGTAGAATACGACAACACCAGCCTATCTCTACGCAAGAGATCCTGAGACGCGGCAGGCATCTTCCTTTCCGACCTCGATGCACACCAAAGTTCACGCAGAACCATGGGAGGAAACGACAAAGAAGCAAAGTAGGGCCTTGCAGACAAGGTCAGGAGTATAGCACACCTACGGGAGCTAGCCCTAAAATAGAGAATAAGCCTAAGGTACAATGGCAGCACGGTATGACGAGACTTCGGACCAGGAGACCTCGTCTTACGACAAAACAACATCAGTCTACCCACTCCCGGAAAAGGGAAGCTCACGCCCAACTAGGAGGGTCCCTACCAAATCAAAACGGTAATCAGAAAAGGAGCCTACAGGCTCGAAAGACTAGATGGGACCAAGCTCCCAAGATCCTAAAATTCTACCAACTTACAGTGCTACTATATGTAGAAACATCCTTCCAAAGCAACAAGATCGAGGTCGTTTAAGACTATCTCTTTACCTTTTATATTTTGCCTTCTTCACTTTCATTTATTGCTTAAGTTATTCAATCGTATATTTTCTTACTGGGCACTCTTTCCTACCCACATCGGAA
Organism: Arachis hypogaea; assembly: GCF_003086295.3. Classification (NCBI taxonomy): domain Eukaryota; kingdom Viridiplantae; phylum Streptophyta; class Magnoliopsida; order Fabales; family Fabaceae; genus Arachis; species Arachis hypogaea. Next base: position 34,275,050 of record NC_092046.1, on the reverse strand, counting down.
GGTTTTAACGAGGCCCAAACCACAAATGAAATTCATTATTTCAAAAGCATTGCCCCGTTTGACGACACGAACTAAACGCGGCTACACCCATGGATCGATCACCCCGAGGCCAACAGAATGGATATCCAAATAACAGAATGGATATCCAAATAAGTAAACAGCTACCTGGGAATCGATCACCCCTAGGCCAACAAAACGGATATCCAAATAACAAAAAATGGCGGCTCGGGGATCGATCACCCCGAGGCCAACAGAACGGATATCCAAATAACAAAATGAATATCCAAATAAGTAAACAGCTATCTGGGAATCGATCACCCCTAGGCCAACAAAACGGATATCCAAAAAAACAAAAAGGATATCCAAATAACAAAAAATGGCGGCCTGGGGATCGATCATCCCGAAGCCAACAGAACAGATATCCAAATAAGTAAACGGCTACCCAAGGATCGATCACCCCTAGGCCAACAAAACGGATATCCAAATAACAAAATGGGTATCCAAATAACAAAAAATGGCGGCCCGGGGATCGATCACCCCGAGGCCAACAGAACGGATATTCAAATAACAGAACGAATATCCAAATAAATAAACAGCTACTCGAGAATCGATCACCCCTAGGCCAACAAAACGGATATCCAAATAACAAAACGGGTATCCAAATAAAAAATGGCAGCCCAGGGATCGATCACCCTAAGGCCAACATAACGGATATCTAAATAACAAAACGGATATCCAAATAACAAAAATAGTGACTCATGAATCGATCACCCGCAAAGCCAACAAAACAGAAATCCAAATAAGCTAAATAAACAAAGTCTTGAAATCGGCCCACTAAGAGGTCTAAAATAAGTTCACAATAACGGCCCAAAAAAAAAGGCCACACAAAACAAACATGAGGACAGGTCTTCCAACTTGCAGAAAGCCAGACTGACCAACATCATCCTACCAATTGGTGCAGAATGACGTCACACCTTTTTCAGGCCCCTCACAGTCTCCCAAACTACAGAGGATCGGATTCTCCAACAACTTAGCACTGAGACCAAGAAAGCATACTCTCATACTCTGGGAGCAACTGTTACGGTCATCAAACCTGGCATGTGATGAAACGCCCAAACAACGCGCTCTTCGCCTGACCATGAAACGGCCAGGAACTCCCCAAATCGTCGACCTCGACCGGAAAAACCAAACAACGATCTCCTTGCCAAACCACAACGGCAAGGAAAAGGTTCCTCCAGCGATGAGACCGAGCACCCTCACTCTCTCGCTCCGGGGGCAACTGTTACGGATCCGGCCCACGGATCCTATACCCAGAACGGTCTCCGAATCCGGCTACCCGGATCTGACCCGCTTTGCCCTTTCAGAAGGCCCAAAATCGACCCACTAGAGCTCCTAACCAACTTTCGAATTCAAACGTCTCCCTTATCTTAGTCAAGTAAGATAAGATAAGATAATTCAAACGTCTCCCTTATCTTAGCCAAATAAGATAAGATAAGATATTCACCATCACCTATAAATAGAGGACCCAGGTCCCTCCAGGTATACATTCATTCCTCACACCTTCTACCTCTTAGATCCATTCTGACTTGAGCGTCGGAGTGTCTTTGCAGGTACCACCCCCTTGCTCCAGTCAAATAATCCGGCATCTGCCTCAACCCACAAGTTCTCGATCCATCTCTCAACCCGTACCAGGACATCTTGTACATGTTTATTTATATGGCAGGGAGATTGTATATATTGCACCATTTCTAGTGCAAGATTCCGAATTTTTATATATATGCTTTTATTTTTAAAAAGTTGTCTTTATCGAAAAGGAAATAAATCAAAGTTATGAGACATTAAATTTTAAATTAATTTAGATTTATATAATTTTCGATTACAATTAGATACTTTTGTTTGATTGAAATTAATAATTTGGGTTTTTGTTTAATTAAAATTTAAAATTTTAGTAATTGGAAATAAAAAAGAGTTTTATATATAATTTAAATTAAATAATTGAAAATTTTGGTTAATTTTATGAATAAAGAAAAATTTATTTGATTACCTTTACTTTTAAATTGGAAATCTTGTTTGAAAAATCAATTGGCAAATTGATTAAATAAAATGGTATTCTTAAAGTAATTTTATTAGATTAAATTTGATTTTTAATTAATACTCTACCTAAACCCTAATTCCAAATCAAATCAAATCCCTAAAACATAACCCTAACCCTAACATTTACTAATAACCACCGCCATTCACCTATCCCTTCCTAACACACACAGCTGGGAACAAAAAAAAAGGGGGGAAATAAAAATAGGGGAAAAGGGAGAGTGAGATTCGAGAGAGCAGAGAACGGGAGGAGAAAGGAAGAGAGGAAGGAGACCGCACCAGCCACCGCACCACGTCGTCGTGCCCAACTCGCCGCCAGTCACTGCTGACGTTGCCGAAGGGAGGAGCGCGACCACCACGAGGAATCGTCGTCGTTGCCGTCGAACTGGGAGAGGAGGAGCTGTGTCCCGCGCCACTGCCGTTCAAGGAGCTATGCTACTTGGTTCAATTTTTTCTTAGTTGCGAGTTGTTGTAGTTGCTGCGAAAGTGGTTTGGAGCTGAGGCTGCGGCTACCGCTGCCGGGGGCCAGTAGAAAGGGTTTGTTGTATTCAATAATTACAGAGTTTCTCGAAAATCTAGGTAGGGGCATTTTCTTAAATTTTATTTTACTTTCAAGAGTTGTTATAAGTCGATAATAGTATGAAAAATATATTTTTATGATTACGTTAGTCTTATGAATTGAATTGAACTGTTTGGATGGATGTGATTATTTATCTGATTGATTTATTGAATTATTGAGGAAGCTGGTTATTCTGATTTGTTGTTTTAGTTTGTTGAGTTGGTCGTTGTTAGACTGATTTTTTGAATTTGGTTTCTAGATTATGATAGGATGATTTGAGAATATTGGAAATGATTATGAGAATTGGATATGATTTGAGATATGAAAATAGTTTGGTTTTGTAAGCAGTTTGATTTTTAATTGGTTTGATTTTATAGATGTTGTGATATTAGAAATGATTTTGATTTATTGAAAATGATTTTGCAGTTGGAATCGGTTTGATTTATTGGAAACGATTTGAAAAGAGTTTGAAAAATGATTTAGATGGGACTCGAGAAGGGTGGTAAAGTTTGAGTTTTAGGAGAAGTGTTGCCGAAATTTTTAGAAGAATTTTGAGAAGTTTTATTTTGGTTAACTTGGATTGAAGAATTGTTTTATTTGATTTTGATTTACTTAAGAAAAGAATGAATTATGTTTGAGTTTAAATGATTTGGTTTTAAAATGAGATTAGTTGTTGCTCTCCTAAAAGTCTAGAAGCTTTGCCAAGGGATTTAACTAATAAATGGTTTTCCTTTGTCTTTTGAAAAGAGTTTAAATTCGAAAATGATTTTGAAGGTTTTGGTTTTAAAGGAAGAGGAGATTTACGATTTGAATTACCGGGTAAGATGCAGTGGTGTTATCCACTTGCTCCGAGTAAGACTTGAGAAGCTGGGTAAGATGCAATGGCGTTGTCCACTTGCTCCAAGTAAGAGATGAGGAAGAAGAATGATTGAAAGTGATTATGAGGACAATGATTATGAATGTGAAGTGTGAATGTATATTTTATTTTGATTTGTTGTATCATTTTCTCTCTGTTGTAAAGTGTGTCGGGCACTATCTCTCATGAGTGTGTTGGGCACTATATCCCAAGAGCGTGACGGGCGCTATATCCCAAGAGTGTGGGAGCACTTTACCCTGGAAAGTGTGTCGGATACTATATCCCATGAGTGTGACAGGCACTATATCCCGAAAGCGTGGTGGATGCTATATTCCAAGAGTGTGGGAACACTTTATCCTAGAAAATGCGACGGGCACTGTATCCCATGAGTGTGGCGGGCACTATATCCCAAGAGTGTGGCGGCATGTCAAAGAGACGATATCCGGGTTAGCTGCCAGATGTATCGGGTTCTGGCAATATAACCTACACGTGAGCTCATGGCTAGTAGGACAGGTATGCATCATGTTGCATTTGTTTGCTTTGTTTGTGTGTGATTAAGTGTTTTGGTTTGCCTATCTGATGAATTTTTTTAGCTGGTAATTGTGATACCTACTGTAACTGTTCTTTAAATGTATTTGTCTTGTATTTATTTGTGCTTGTGATTGATTTATGTTTTCGAAGTATTGGTGGTGGATTGATGATAGCGGTGATTTGTTTTGAATTGGGCCAGAGGCCAAGATGATTTAGTTTGGGTTGGAGGCCAAGTTGAGTTAATTTGGGCCGGAGGCCGTGATTAGTTGGATCAGCGGTAAGTTTTGGAAAAAATAATTTTTTGTAAACGGTGAAATGTATAGAATGTTATTTTTTGTGTGGAATTTTTATAAGAAAAATATGAGTTTTAAAATTGAAGGATGAGCTGACAATCTACAATTGTAAATAATTTTATTTAAAATATCTTCTTATAAAAATTCTTAAAAATTCTCTATTGAGAACTAGCGAGGATGATGTTCTCACCCCTACAGACTTTTCTTTTTAGGACGGGCGAGGAAGCTGAGGAAGTTTTGCGAAGTCATTAGCTGTACTGTTTTTGTTTGTATATATATTAATCATGGTTTATCCCTCGCCTTTGTCATTATAATTTTGTAAGAGGGATAGGAGTTGTATGATTTGTATGTATATAATATGTATAAGTTACTTGTATAAGAAGTTTTGTATATATGTTTATGCTTGTTTGTTTTTAATAAAAGAGTATTTCCGATTTTTTTTCAAAGAGAACAACGATACAATTTCGGGTCAAGGGCTCCTATCTTTTTATTATATATATAAGAGTCGTCGTAATACTTCTTACTATCAGAGTGGTGCGGCAGGAAGCGTGATATTTGTAACACCCTAACTTTTAGCACCTCATGATCCTACCAAAAGCGAGGCGTTACTAACCTAATTCCTTTTATTATCTATTTAATATTAAGTCTTTACGCATAAAACTATCGATGGTTTTACTAAAACTTATAACTTTTCCAACAAGAACAAACAACACATATTCACATACTTAATATTAATAATACATTGTAGTATTACATACAAAAGCAATTACAGAACCTACCCCTCTGAATAAAACTCTAATTAACAAGGCGAGAAAAAAAATAAATTCTAGCAACTCAACTCGTAAACATATTCCTCTATGCTCCCGCAACTTCGCAATAAGCCTTTGCACCTGTAGCTGAAAGGGGGGTGGAGATCGGGGATAAGAACTGGAGAATTCTTAGTAGGGTCGGGATTAGAAGTTAAGTTTATTATTCAAATTTAAAACTCTTATTTTCCTTATAAAAATTTCACGCAAAATGACATTTCATATATTTCACCGCTTACTAAGAAACCATTTTAACCAAAGCCTACTGCTGGTCTTTCCAATCACGGCCTTTGGCTCAAAACAAATCAATTCGGTCTCTGGTCCAAATTAAATCAACTTGGCCTACGGCCCAATTCAACACGAATCACCATCAAAATTCAATCACAAAACAGAATCAATCATAGGCACAAATAATGTAAGACAAACACAAATCAGGAGGCAATTACAGAACATAAAATCCAATCACAAGCACACACAATCATGAAAACATAATCACAACAAGTATGCACAAACAAGTATGATGCATGTCTAGTCCTATACAGGTAATGAGCTCATGTGTCGATTTGTTGCCCGATTCTCGACACTGGTCTTGAGATAAGCGTTTCTTACCGTCGTCCTTATCTCAGCCAACGTCTCCTACATGAGTGTTACGCATCACCGTCCTCATGGTGGAACCTTCTTTATGGTCTCCAGTGAGCGTTACGCATCGCCGTCCTCACTGAGTCGTCCCTATAGTATCAACGTCCCCTCCATGAGCGTTACGCATCGCCGTTCTTATGGGGAAACCTTTCTTTTGGTCTTCAGTGAGCATTACGCATCGCCGTCCTCACTGAGCCGTCCTTATAGTGTCAAGTGAGTGTTACGTATCGCCGTCCCCACTAGACACTTGGCACTAAGGCCCAAATAGCACTCAATTTCTTTTCAATCCTTGCTCTCTACTCTACTGTGGTAGATATTCCTTTAATTAATACATTCTTTTCTATCTGCTCTACTGTGGCAGACGTTCATTAAAATCTTTTAGTCTTTGTTCTCTGCTCTCTACTCTCCTGTGGCAGATATCCCTTTAGTTAATACATTCTTTTCTTTCTCATCTTTCTTTTTATTTTCTTACTTATTTTCCTTCTCTCTTCTTTTCTTCAATATTTTAATTCTTTATCATAACTCAACTTCACATTCTTTCTTCGTCTTTTCCTAAGTATCTTATGGAAAAGAATTGTAAAGTACTTTAATTAAGTATGCATTCTCTAAAGTTTTTATAATTACTTTGTTTGCTCTTTTCTAACGTATAATAATATTAATAATATCTTTACTAGATAATATTCTTAATAACATAATAATAACAATAATATAAATAAGATATTTTAAATAGCAAATAAATAATATATTTATATCTTTTCTTAAAACTTAGTTTATAAAATCTTACTTTTAAACTTTTATCAATTACTTTCTAAATCACGAATCTCTTAATGTTCTATTTTTTTAACCTCAATATTTTATAAAATTATATTCAAATCCTCAATTATTTTCATATTTATAAAAATAGCTTGAACTTTTATAAAATATCTATTTTACCCCTAAACTTTACTTATTACCTAAAATACCCGAAAAACGTATATAATTATAAAATTAACTTCAATTTTTTATTAAATTACTATTTCATTATCAAATATAAATCTTGATTCCCCAATTATAATTTTATCAAAAAACTGAATCTCATTTCCAAAATTCTTCAAGTTTTCATCTTGAGTTTTAAGTCTATTTTTTAAGCTTTACTATTACCGATTTTTTTTAGTTTTTAATTTAATCTTTCAACTACCAAATCTCACCAATTTCCTTAAAAATATCATATCATAATAGTCCTAAAATCATTAAAACAACCACTGCTGAGCTATTTTTTCAAAGCCAAACTAACAAATCACAAGCAACAATAATAATTCTAGGGGTGTCCGCGGATCGGATCGGATCGGATATGGCCGAAAATTCTATCCGATCCGCACAACTTCTATCGGATCGGATCGGATATGATATCCGCACTTTTTAGTGCCGGATCCGATCCGCACATTTGCGGATCGGATCGGATATCGGATATCGGATATATCCGCATAATTAAACCTTTTCTTTTTAATCATATTTCTATGTAAAAGAATTCGATAAAAAACTAAAAATATTCCTTTCATACTTTTAAATTTATTTATTCCTAAAATATTTTTAATCAAACTCTCTCTAAATAACAAAAATAAAATAATACAATATATGAATAATAATTACTAACTAAAACATACAAACAAATAAATATAATACCAAACATATATATATTTATTTATTTTTTAATTATTATAGTGCGGATCCACGGATCGGATACGTGGATGTAGAGCAGATATCCGCGATCCGATCCGATCAATTTGCAGATTGGATCGTATCTGCAATTTTCGGATCGGATGCGGATATTTACCGCAGATCTGCGGATACGATCCGATCCATGGACACCCCTTTATAATTCAACACAAACTCATTTAAACTCAAACAATTATCAACCAAAACAACATTCTCTTATCAAATTCATATTTAATTATTATAAAATTACCAAACTCTACCTTCGTACGAAATCAAAATACTCGAAGCTTCGGAGAAGCTTTCTGACCGAGCTGCTGAAGAAAAAAACGTCAGAAATCGTCTATGCTTTTTAGAACTCCAATTGACTGAACTCAAGGAGAAGGGAAGTTATGTTACCGTCAACTTTTATCGAACAAAAATGATGCTAATGTGTAGGAAAAGAAGATACAAACTCTTTTATCGAATTAGATTTTTTATTAGAATTACAAAACTCAAAAATTGAAGTCGGAATTTCGGTAGAAGTTATGATTTTCTTCCATGCAAGCTTCGGATTCTCTCTCCCTTATTTTCTTTCTTCTTGTTCGGTGGTAATAAGAAAGAAATGAAGAATGATGAAGGATGATTAATGTTATAAAAGAAACATGTGTCAATTATGTATACATATATGCTTATATATAAATAAGCCAGTCTAGCTTTTCCTTGTTTTTTTTCTTATTTCTTTAATGGCTTAAGCCAAAAGAAAGGAATAAAGGAAATTAATATTAAATAATAATACTAATCAAGGATCACAATTCCATTAAATAAAAGGTCAGGGGTATACGGTCATATATATATATATATAATCAAGGATCACAATTCCATTAAATAAAGGGTCAGGGGTATACGGTCATATATATATATATATAAAAGCTAAGTTTTATTTTTTTTTTAATTTTCTTATTAATAGCTTTGTTGATAATTTTTTTTCTATTATATATACATAATTAACTCATTTATAATAATAATAATAATAATAATAATAATAATAATAATAACTTAATTTTGCCTATCAAAATAGTTTTTAATAAATAATTTAAACTAATAAAATAAGTTATAATTAAATTAAACTTTAAAAATCATAAAATTTAATTTAATTATTTTTGTTAAAAAATAGTTTATTTAAAAATAAAATTTTAACAAATATAATAATTCATAAATAACTAATTATTTAATTTTCAGAAATTCGGAGTATTACATCCTACCCCACTTATAAAAATTTCGTTCTCAAAAATTGTTACATTGAAATAAGTTCAAATTCAAATCAAAGAAAATAGGGTCCACCAAGAAAAGAGGTACATAGAGATAATAAGATATGGTTGAAAAATAATCAATTCATATTCTGAGAAGTTCCAAAGTAAGAATTCCAATGAGGATAATGAAAAAGAGATGAGAAAGCTGAGAAAGAAAAGAATGTATTAACTAAAGGGATCTCTGCCACAAGAGAGCAGAGAGCAAAGACTAAAAGATTTTAATGAACGTCTGCCACAGTAGAGCAGATAGAAAAGAAGGTATTAATTAAAGGGATCTCTACCACAGTAGAGTAGAGAGCAAAGATTGAAAAGAAATTGAGTGCTGTTTGGGCCTTAGTGCCAAGTGTCTAGTGGGGACGACGATACGTAACGCTCACTTGACACTATAAGGACGGCTCAGTGAGGACGGCGATGCGTAACGCTCACTGGAGACCGAAAGAAAAGTTCTCCCATGAGGATGGCGATGCGTAACGTTCATGGAGGGGACGTTGATACTATAGGGACGGCTCAGTGAGGACGGCGATGCGTAACGCTCACTGAAGACCATAAAGAAGGTTCCCTCATGAGGACGGCGATGCGTAACGCTCATGGCTGGAAGGAACGTTGGCTAAGATAAGGACCACAATATGAAACGCTTATCTCAGGACCAGTGTCGGGAATCGGGCAACAAACCGATATATGAGCTCATGACCTGTATAGGACTAGACATGCATCATACTTATTTGTGCATACTTGTTGTGATTATGTTTTCATGATTGTGTGTGCTTGTGATTGGATTCTATGTTATGTAATTGCCTCCTGATTTGTGTTTGTCTTGAATTATTTGTGCCTATGATTGATTCTATTTTGTGATTGAGTTTTGATGGTAATTCGTGTTGAATTGGGCCGTAGGCCGAGTTGATTTAATTTAGACCAGAGATCGAGTTGATTTGATTTGGGCCAAAGGCCGTGATTGGAAGGAGCAGCAGTAGGCTTCGATTAAAATGGTTTCTTAGTAAGCGGTGAAATATATGAAATATCATTTTGCGTGAAATTTTTATAAGAAAAATAAGAGTTTTAAATTTGGATAAAGAACTTAACTTTTAACCCCGACCCTACTAAGAACTCCCCAGTTCTTACCCTCTATCTCCACCCCTTTCAGCTACAGGTGCAAAGGCTTATTGCGAAGTTGTGGGAGCACAGAGGAATATGTTTACGAGTTGAGTTGCTAGAATTTATTTTTCCCCTCGCCTTGTCAGTTAGAGTTTTATTCAGAGTGGTAGGTTCTGTAATTGCTTTTGTATGTAATACTACAATGTATTATTAATATTAAGTATGTGAATATATGTTGCTTATTCTTGTTGGAAAAGTTATAAGTTTTAGTAAAACCATCAATAGTTTTATGCGTAAAGGCTCAATATTAAACAGATAATAAAAGGAATTAGGTTAGTAACGCCTTGCTTTTGGTACGATCATGGGGTGCTAAAAGTTAGGATGTTACAATATTCTGATAGTGAGGGTGTTACATTATGGTATCAGAGTAGTGTTTTCTATAGAGTTTGAGAAATGGACTGACTATGCTTCAGTTGCATACTCTATGCGTTTGTATGTACTAGGTCTTATTCGAATGACAAGAGTTAGATCTTTATGCACATGACTGTCTACTTATTAATGCTGACAATGTACCATTGCATACATCATGGTATTAAGTTTGGCCGGCTTAACACTGATGGTTTTGTATATGAGAGGACTAAGGGGTTATTGTAGGCGACATAGAACTAATAGGTAATGCATATCGTGGGGTTTGAGAAACGTTAGAAGTTGAAGTTTGGGAAGTTAAAACTTTGAAGCTGATACGAGATTAGTATGCGGACGGTAATCACATCGTTTTAACCCCAACCTATTTTATAACCCTTCGCCGCCTTGCCTTACCATCACATGTTTGAACCATATCATCTTTTGCGTCAAGCCTGCTTCATAACTTCTGCTTTGTAATCATACTTCTACCCTTATACGTACTTTTATACCATATAAAAATCCAAGTAATTCAAACTGTATATATGTATATATGCTGAGATCTTTTTGCTTCTTCCTTGATTGTGTTTAAAAACTGAAGGTAATATAAGCCTCGATTGTTTTGTATCAATTTTTCGAGGACAAAAATTTTTATAGGTGGGGTAGGATGTAAGATCCCTGATTTTTAGAAAATAAATAATGAATTATTTATGTTTATATATGTGGTTTTATTTTCAGAAAGTTGTCTTTACTGAAAAGTAAATAAATCAAAGTTATGAGACTTTGAGTTTTAAATTCATTTGGATTTATATAATTTTCAATTACAATTAGATACTTTTATTTAATTGAAATTAATGATTTGAATTTTTGCTTAATTAAAATTTAAAGTTTTAGTAATGGGAAATAAAAGAGAGTTTTATATATAATTTAAATTAAATTATTGAAAGTTTTAGTTAATTTTATGAATAAAAGAAAATTTATTTCATTACCTCTACTCTTAAATTGGAATTCTTGTTTGAAAAATTAATTGGCAAATTGATTAAATAAAATGGTATTCTTAAAGTAATTTTATTGGATTAAATTTAATTTTTAATTAATACTCTAACCAAACCCTAATTCCCAAATCAAAATCTTAAATCCCCAAAATACAACGCTAACCCTAACATCTACTAGCAGCCACCACCTCACCGCCACTCACCTACCCCTTCTGAACACACACACACACACACACAGCTGGGAACCAAAGAAAAAAAAAGAGAAAAACGAAAACAGGGGAAAAGGGAGAGTAAGATTCGAGAGAGCAGAGAACAGGAGGACAGAGGAAGGGAGGATGGGGAACGCGCCAGCCACCGTACCACGTTGTCGTGCCCAGCTCACTGCCAGTTGCCGCTGACATCGCCGAAGGGAGGAGCATGACCACCACGAGGAATCGTCATCGTCGTCGTTGCTGAGCTGGGAGAGAGACGCGAGGCAAGAGCTCTAGGGCTCGCGCGGGGAAAGGACGACATTGTGATGCGTGAGCATATTTTCTATATTTTCTTATTATTTTATATATGAATTTATTGAGTATTATTTAGATTTTAGTATTTGAAACCTATTTGGATATTACTTTAAGGCGCATTGTAGTTTTAATTATTTCAGGAAAACTCCGAACGAGTTTGGCAGAGTTCGTGCAGAAGAAAAAGGAAGAAATTTGATACTGCCAAGCTGGCGCTAAACGCCACTACTAGGCGATTGGCGCCAGGCTCCTCGTAATGCGTGCAAGCTTACTGTTGGGTTCATGCTAAACGCCACGACCTAGCACTTAGCACCAGGTGCTTTGTAAAGCGTGCCAAAGCCACACGCTCGTGGTGCTAAACGCCGAGCCTAGCGTTTAGCGCCAGGAAGACATCAAATACACAATTCGTTTGGGCCTCAGCAACGTTAAACACCGAGCCTGGAATTTAGCGCCAGTAGCACGTATTTGGACTCTACTGAAGGGGCTTCATTAGTTAGATTTAGTTAATAATTATTTTATTTTATTGTATTTTCATTATTATTAAAACAAAAACACAATCTTTTGAGATTTTAGTAGTTATTATTTTATTTTATTTTTAAATCAAATTAGGTTAGATATAAAAGGAGAAAAGATTCAACCTTTCGCACTCTCTCCTCTCCTCGGGCTCTCCTCCTCATTCCGCACTTTACAGACTTTTGGAATCCTAGTTTTCTCTAAGTCATGAGCAACTAAACCTCCTCAGTTAAGGTTAGAAGCTCTATTTATTTTGATGGAATAACACTATCATCACTCTACTTTTAATTAATGTATTGATTTAAATTAAGGACTACTTTCGTTCCACTTCCTAGGAATTAGAGTATATTGAAAGATAACTCTTTTCTATTTGAATTCTTGTTGACTCTTGGAAAAGTTAACTCACTTGAATAATAGATTGAAAGTAATTCCTCATAATTCTCTAATTACTTAGACTTAACATAATACGTGACATATAATCACCTTTTCTCTGGGTATTTAGGGTTTGTGTAGCTAATAAACTATAATTGAATTTAAGCCTTTGATCTAAATTAAGTGACCAAAGAATTGGCGGTTGATTGGGTTAGAGGAGATTAAATCACTAAGGAATTACGGTTTAATCAATTAAAGTTTGCCATGAATTGAATCTTGCATGATTAAAGTAGTTGGTAAGAACTTTTAATCCGGAAGAATAAATATCTCTGAAACCTTAACTCTTCTTCCATATAATCTTCACAACTAAATTGTTGTTTACTTTGTTGAATTCTCTGAATTACTGTTTAATACAATTTAAACCCAAACACTCTTATTTACTTTTCTGACTAAGTAAATCATTCAATTATTGTTGCTTGGTCTATGAATCCTCGTGGGATCGACTCTCACTCACCTGAGTTATTACTTGGTATGATCCAGTGCACTTGCCGGTTAGTTTGTGGTTTTGAAAATTCATACTAAATTTTTGGCGTTGTTGCTAGAGATCGACTGTGATTGACAACTACCCGTTGTTTGAGAGCTTAGATTAGACGTTCTTTGCTTTAATTTTAATTTTGTTTAATTTCTTCCATTTAATTTTCAAAAATTTATCCTTAATTTATTTAAAAAGTTTTCCCTTAATTTTGAAAATTCTAGTACTATTTATTTATTTTATTTTGCTTTACTTCTTTCACTCATAATACCTCACTGGGAATTCTCTTCACTCTGATGTAGAGATTCCCACTTTTTCTTGTCTTTTGTTTGTTTATGATTAGGAACAGAGACAAGGAACCTCTTCTCAAATTTGATCCTACGATTGAGAGGACTTTAAGAATGCATTTATAGCAGGCTAGAGCTTACAAAGCTACTGAAGAAGTTACTATGGAGCCAAATAACAACATTGTTGTTATTCCCAATGCTCCTAATGCTCATGAGCAACTTTGGAGGACTCTTGGCTCCTACACTACTCAAAACCCCAACTTCTATGGCAACAGCATTGTTGTACGTTCTGTTGGAGCTAACAACTTTGAGTTAAAGCCTCAACACATCTCTCTGGTGCATCAGAATTGTCAGTTTTATGGACTTCCGCAGGAAGACCCAAACTTGTTTATCTCAAATTTTCTATAGATCTGTGACACGGTGAAGACTAATGGAGTTCATCCTGACGTCTATAGATTGTTGCTCTTTCCATTTGCTGTGCGGGACAGAGCCAAGTAATGGCTTGACACATAACCTAAGGAGAGCTTGGATACACGGGACAAGTTTGTCAATAGATTCTTGACCAAGTTCTTTCCACCTCAGAAGCTGACTAAGCTGAGGAATGATGTTTAGACTTTTAGACAGAGAAAGGGTGAATCTCTCTATAAAGGCTGGGAGAGGTACATGATGATGCTCAGAAAGTGTCCTCCTGACATATTTTTAGACTGGACTCAGTTATAGATTTTCTATGATGAAATTACTGAGGTTGCCAGAATGTCTCTGAATAATTCTACAGGCGGGTCTCTCCACATGAAAAAGACTCCAGAAGAGGCTCTTGATTTGATTGAGATGGTTGCTAACAACCAGTACCTGTATTCTTCTAAGAGGACCTCGGTGAGAAAAGGAGTCATGAAATTAGATGTTTTGGATGCAATTCTTACTCAGAACAAGGCCATGTCTCAATAGATTAATGCTATTACGCAACACTTGAGTGGGATGCAAGTCTCAGCCGTCAATACTAAAGATACATCCTAACATGAGTGGTAGCTTCCCTCAAGGTGAGAGTTATGATTATGGCTAATTTTCTCCTAAACAAGTCAACTACATGGGCAACTCTTCTAGATCCCCCAATAATGATCCTTTCTCTAAGACTTACAATCCGGGGTGGAGGAATCACCCAAACTTTGGGTGAAAAAATCAACCACAGAGGCAACAAAATTTTAGCAACAATTCTCAGGACAATTTTAATCAGAATAACTTCAACAACCGCTAGTTTCAGTCCTCTCAACCACAGCAAGAACCTTCTCAGTCTTAGAAATCTTCTGACTTAGAGCCTATAGTTGTAGAACTCTCCAAGAGAACTCATAGTTTTATATAGAAAACAAAAGCTCCATTCAGAAACTTGGAGATTCAAGTAGGTTAGTTGAGCAAGAAAACACCTGAGAGGCCTCCTAATACTCTTCCTAGTGACACAGTGCCTAATCCAAGGAAAGAGTGCAAGGCTGAACATCTGAGAAGTGGTAAGGTAGCAGGTTCAGAAGCAAAATTTAGTGAGGAGCCGGTTGAAAAGGAAGCTCCAGAGGAGGCCAAGAACAAGGAGGAGCATGTCTCTCCAAGGCACCCGGGTAATCCCTTTTCGGTTGATCTTGAAAAATATCAGGTGTTGTTTAAAGCACCTGAGTACAAGCCCAAGATGTCATATCCTCAAAGGCTTCAGAAGGCCTCTAAAGGCAAGCACTTTTCTAGATTTTTAGAAGTCTTCAGGAAGTTTCAGATTAATATTTCTTTTGTAGAGGCCCTTGAGCAAATGCCTCTTTATGCCAAGTTCATGAAGGAGTTGTTAACTAACAAGAGGAATTGGAAAGAGAGTGAGACAGTGGTGCTAACAAAGAAATGCAGTGCCATTATTCAGCAAGATCTCCCTGAGAAAATGCAGGATCCGTGGAGCTTTTTGATTCCTTGCACCATTGAAAACATCACTATTCAGAGGGTATTATGTGACCATGGAGTTAGTATTAATCTCATGCCACTTTCCTTGATGAGAAAGCTCTAAATTGATTAGGTAAAACCCACACATATTTCTCTTTAACTTGCTGACCGTTTAATTAAGTTTCCTTTGGGAGTTGTTGAGAATTTACTTGTGAAATTAGGACCATTTATTTTTTTTGCTGATTTTATTATACTGGATATGGAAGAAAGAATGCCTCTATTATTTTGGGGAGACCTTTTTTAGTGACAAGGAGAGCCTTATTGATGTTCAAAAGGGTGAATCGACTCTAAGGGTCAACAAAAAGGAAGTTGTCGTTAATGTGCTTGAGGCTCTGCAACACCCTAGTAATTTTGAGGGGTGTATGAGAGTTGACCTTATTGAGCCACTGATTCAAGAGGTATTTAAATTTGAAGAGCTTGATGGTGTTCTGGAACCTCTTTTCTGAGGATGATTTGCTTGAGATTGATGATTCACTACCTCCAGGGGGGAAGCCACACACGCTTACTACAGAGGAAGAGCCTCTAAAACTTGAGCTGAAGCCCTTGCCTGCCTCTTTAAAGTATGCATTTTTAGGCGAGCATGATTCATATTCAATGATTATTAGCTCCTTTCTGAGGCACGAAGAAGAGGAAGCATTGCTTATAGTGCTTAAGAGTCATAAAACAGCTCTTGGGTGGACCATTAGTGATTTGAAGGGGATTAGTCTGGCTAAATATATGCACAAGATCCTCCTTGAGGAAGATGCTAAACCGGTTGTGAAACCACAAAGGTGACTAAATCCAACCATGAAGGAGGTGGTCCAAAAAGAAGTGATAAAGCTTTGAAAAGCCGGGATAATTTACCCAATTTCTAATATCCCATGGGTGACTCCTGTGCAAGTGGTTTCCTAGAAAGAAAGGATGACAGTGATCAAGAATGAAAAGAATTAGCTTATTCCTACAAGGACCGTCACCCGGTGGTGTATGTGTATTGATTACAGAAGGCTCAACAATGCAACAAAAAAGAATCACTTCCCCTTACCTTTCATTGACCAGATGCTTGGGAGGTTAGCCGGCCATGCTTTTTAATGTTTTCTAGATGGATACTCTGGCTATAATCAGATTGTTGTAGACCCTCAAGATTAGGAAAAGACGACATTCACATGTTCTTTTGGAGTATTTGCTTACCCAAGGATGCCGTTTGGACTCTGTAATGCCCCAATAACTTTTTAGAGGTGTATGCTTTATATATTCTCAGATATGGTTTAAAAGTTCATTGAGGTATTTATGGATGATTTTTCTATTTTTGGTAATTCTTTTGATTATTGCCTTAAGCATCTTTCCTTAGTCTTGAAATGGTGCCAAGAAACAAATCTTGTTTTGAATTGGAAAAAAATGCCATTTTATGATCATTGAGGGTATTATTTTGGGGCACCGGATTTCAAGTAAAGGAATTAAGGTTGATAAAGCTATGGTAGAGGTAACTGAAAAATTACCACCACCCACTAATGCAAAGGCAATTCGGAGTTTTTTGGGACATGCAAGATTCTATAGGAGATTTATAAAGAACTTTTCTAAGATTGCTAAACCTTTGAGAAACATCTTGGTTGCAGGCATTCTTTTTAATTTTGATGATAATGATTATTTGTATGCTTTTGAAACTCTGAAAGCTAGGCTTGTCTTTGCTCCCATCATAGCTCCTCCCAACTGGAATTTACCGTTAGAATTGATGTGTAATTCTAGTGATTATGCTATAGAGGCTGTCTTGGGACAGAGACAAGACAAGCTTATGCACGTCATTTAATATGCTAGCCGTGTGCTAACTAACACGCAAAAGAATTACACAACTACCAAAAAGAGTTAATAGCTGTAGTTTATGCATTTGATAAGTTTAGGTCCTATTTAATTGGTTCTAAGATAATTATTTATACTGACCATGCTGCTCTTAAGCACTTTCTAACCAACCAGGATTCTAAACCAAGATTGATCAAGTGGGTGCTCCTTCTTTAGGAATTTGATATTGAGATTAGAGACAAGAAATGGTTAGAGAATCAAGTGGTTCAGGATTGAGCCTGGAGAGGGAATGCAACAACCCACTGCTATGACTGAGACCTTGCTGGATGAGTAACTCTTCATGATTCAGAGGGCTCCGTGGTTTGCTGACATTGCAAACTACAAAGCCATGAGGTTCATCTACAAGGAGTACACTAAATAGCAGGTTAAAAAGCTTTTAAATGATGCCAAGTACTTCTTGTGGGAACAACCTTATCTTTTAAAGAGATGCTCAGATGGTATTATTCGGCGTTGTGTCTCAGATAAGAAAACACAACAGATTCTCTGGTATTGTCATGGTTATGAGTATGGTGGCCACTTCGATGGTGAGAGGATGGCTACTAAGGTCCTACAGGACAATTTTTATTAGCTGACTCTCTTTAAAAATGCTCATGATTTTGTGAGGAACTATGGCAAGTGCCAGAGAGAGTGGAATCTTCCCTACTCATGAGATGCCATAGCAAGGAATACTGGAGATTTAGTTGTTTGATGTGCGGGGTATTGACTTCATGGGGACTTTTCCACCATCATGCTCAAACACTTACATTTTGGTAGCGGTTGATTATGTGTCCAAGTGGGTGGAATCAGTGGCTTTACCCACCAATGATGCTAAAGTGGTACTGAGTTTTCTTCAGAGATATATTTTCAGCCGGTTTAGTGTTCCAAGGACACTAATTAGTGATGGAGGAAGCCACTTCTACAATAGACAGTTGGACTCACTTCTTCAAATACATGCAGTCCGTCATAAGGTGACAACCCCTTATCACCCTCAAACAAGTGGACAGGTTGAAGTCTCTAACAAAGAACTCAAGCGGATTCTAGAGAAAATCGTTCGTACTTCACAGAAGGACTGGGCTAAGAAGCTTGATGATGCTCTCTGGGCATACCGGATGGCATTCAATACTCCTGTTGGCATGTCCCCATATCAGTTGGTGTGGTATTTAAAAACCCACAAACTAATCGGCAAGTGCACTGGGTCGTACCAAGTAATACCTCAGATGAGTGAGGGTCGATCCCACGAGAATTGATGGACTGAGCAACAATGCTGGAATGATCCCTTAGTCAGGCAAGCAGAAAGTGATGTTTTGGGGTTCAAAAAGCATTAAACAGTACTTCAGAAAATAGAAAGCAAATAGTGAGAATTGTGTGAAATAGATATGAGAAGGTAGTTAAGGTATCAGAGATATTTATTGTTCCGGATTAAATTTTCTTACCAACTAATTTAATCATGCAAGATTCATTTCATGACAAACTGTCAGTGACTAAACCCTAATGTCTTAGTTATTTAGTCTTCTCTAACCTAGTTAATCGCCAATGTCTTGGCCACTTAATTTTGATTAGACGGTTAAGTTCAATTCTAGTTTATAGCCACAAAAATCCTAATTACCCAAAGATAAAAGGATTATATGTCACATATCCTGATTAGTTCAAGTAATTTCATAATTTAGGAGGAATTTATTTCAATATGTTGTTCAAGTGAGATAACTCTTCCAAAAATCACAAGAACGCATATAGAATAAGGGTTATTCTTCCGATCTACCCAGATTCATAAAATAAAGAACGAAAGTAATTCTTGAAATGGAATCAATATATTAATTAAAATAGAATAGTAATAGTCTTAATCCATAGAAATAAATAGATTTCCTGACCTTAACCAAGGAGGTTTAGTGGCTCATGCTTTAGAGAGAAAACTAGGATTCAGAACAATGTAAAAATGCAGAAGTCAGAAGATCCCCTAAGGGTGAATCTTTTTCTGTTTATATCTAACCTAATTTGATTTGAAACTAAAATAAAATAATAAATTCTAAACCAAAAAATTTTGTTTGTAAATAAAAATAACTAAAATGAAATAAAATAGAATAATTAAAAGCTAAATCCAACTAAAGATGCTCCTTTGATGAGGATGTGATCCGAATTTCCTGGCGCTAAATACCAGGCTTGGCATTTAGCGCCCCATGGGCAGAAGTTTCCTTTTGCGTTCTGAGTTGCTGGCGCTTAACGTTAGCTGGGCGTTTAGCGCCCTAGTGGGTAACTCCAATTCTTCTCTTTCTTACACAAAATTATGCCAAACTGATCCAAACTTTACGTGAAGTAATTAAAATACCAAAACAACTCAAAGTAGTATCTAAAGAGGCTTAAAACACTAAAGTTGAACTAAAACTTATTAAATTCTAGTTTAAAATAAACAGAAAATAGGAGAAAGATGCTCACGCATCACAGTACCAAACTTGAACTATTGCTTGTCCTCAAGCAACTAAAAATAATATAGGACTGAGAAAACAAAATGCCTAAGACTTGAGTGCTCATTTAAGCTCATGTCCAATCATTGGATGTGGGGCTAACGATACTATAATTTTGAATAGGTTTGGCATCTCACTATCCTGTGAAGCTCAAGGATATTGATATCTTTCAGAACTAGAACTCGGATGATATTATGGATTCTTTTATTTCTTAAGCTCTGATTGATCCTTGAACACAACTTTTTCTTTTCTTTCCTTTAGTGCTTCACACCTTGAGCCTAGCCGTGACTCTAAATGTTTTGTCTCAAGGTTAGCTTGACACAAAAACACCACAAACACTTGACTGGGGAGCTTTTTTGAAGTTTAATTTTTTTTAGTTTCTCCTAATCAGTGGTGCTCAAAGCCTTTGTCATACTCTATAATTGCAATTGGTCTCGACTCTTAGTGTTCTGTCTTAAGGATTACTTGACACATTCACACCACAAGCATATGGTTAGGAAAACAACTCTTTGAGCTTTTAATCATGTTTAACCTTATATTACAATTTACATTAATGTTTTGTAAGTTATATCCAAATACAACACACAAAGAATAATTTTTAATGTCTATATTCTATTGTCTCTGTCTCAGTGTTATGTTCTGTCATGTCCACAAAAACAAACACAACCTTAGGAAATTAAAGTTCAGATTAACCACCAAAAACGTCTCTGAAATATTCAAACACCGATAAAAATACACTCAAATTTTACTATCAACAAAAATGTCTTCAAAGAATTTAAAAATGCGACAAAAATATCTAACAGTAAATATGTATTTTCAAAAAATATATTAGAGATTGAATTTTGATGCAATTTTTTGCAAGCATAATTAGAAAATTTGGATATTGTTATTCTTAAAATTTGGTGATTTTTTGCTAAGTATATATTTTTTTTTTGTAATTTTTTAAAAGTATTATTGGTTGTTAACAACAAAAATTACAAAAAAAAAATATATTTAACGAAAAATTACCAAATTTTAAAGATAATAATATCTCATTTGAGTAAAGTATTGTTTTGTCCCTAATGTTTGGGGTAAGTCCTAAAGTTATCCATAACGTTTAAATCGTCCTATTTAAGTCCCTAACGTTTTAAAATTGATTCAATGTTGTCCTGCCATTAAGGATCTATTAACAGAATCAACGGTGGGACAAAATTGAGGTGATTTTAAAACGTTAGGGACTTAAATAGAACGAAAATGTTGGAGACAAAAATAATATATAGAATTAAATTTTAATTTTATCATTCAATAATATCAATTTTTTACAGTACATAGTTATTCAATTATTTTCTAATCACATCTAAGTAAATTACACTTAAGCACATTACTTTCATTCTAAATAAATTTATCTTTTTATAATTTTGCTCTTAAAAGTTTTTACTCATCATGAAATATTTGTAAAATTACTAGAATCACATTACTTTGTTGTATATGTATCATTTTCTTTCACAAGTTTATGTACTAGTCATTTTACAAATATTTCATGATGAATAAATATTTTTTAGAGTAAAATTATAAAAAAAATTTATTTAGAACAAAAGTGATGTAATTAAGTGTAATTTACTTAGATGTGATTAAAAAATAATTGAATAATTATATACCGCAAAAAATTAATATTATTAAAAGATAAAATTAAAATTTATTTCTATATATCGTTTTTGTTCCGAACGTATTCGTCCTATTTAAGTCCCTAACATTTTAAAATCGTCTCAATTTTGTCCCGCTGTCAATTATGTTAACAAATCCCTAACGGCAGGACAATATTGAGTCAATTTTGAAAGGTTACGGACTTAACTAGGATTATTTAAATGTTAGGGACAACTTTGAGATTTACCCCAAACATTGGGGACAAAAATGATATTTTACTCTATCTCATTTCTATAATCATGCTTGCAAAAAATTGTATCAAAATTCAATTTTTAAGACATTTTTTTAAAATATATATTTACAATTGGATATTTTTATCGTATTTTTAAATTATTTAAAAACTTTTTTATTGATAGTAAAATTCGGATGGCGTTTGAATAATTCACAATTTTTTTAGTGGTTAACCCTCAAAATTTTCTAAGATAATGAATGGTTAGTTTTTGCTTGTTTGGGCCCTTGGCCCTTATCGATTATATTAAAAAAAAAAAAAGAGGAATGTTGGGGTCAATAATTTTGGTGTTTTGTAACCATCAATTGGTCATCAATAATATTTTTAATGGTGTGAAATTACATCTAATGGTAGGAGATCATTCATTTTTGTTTTGATGGTTAAATGCTGACCAAAAAATACAAAAATTGCTGGCCCCTAGACATTTCCAAAAAGAAAACATAATCGGTTTGTACATAGTTATTCTCCGAGCTCTGCACACATTATTATTTATATAACATTTATGGGTCCATCTAGTGTACAGATGCATTTTGGTACAGATTTACAGATTTTTGTTTTTATTTGGTTGTTTATTGATTTAAAAGCGTATCACTAAAAGTGTTGCTTAGAGAAAAAGTGTTACCCTTAATCGTTAACTTGGCTCTGATACCAATTTTTTAACATTCGACTTTTCTTTCTTTTTCGAAATTAATTCTTCATATTTTACTTCAATTAAGATTATAATTTGTATAGATTCAATTGGTGGTGCAAATTTATAATCTAAAGTATTGACCATTTCTATTATTTTTCTTGTGTGATTATTTATTATTAGTCCTTGATTTATAATTCTGATTTTTATAGTTTTTCAATCTTGTTTTAGTTTATAATATTCTTTTTTGCATGGATTATTGTATATAAAATCTTTTATCTGTTTGTCTTTTTCTTTAATATAATTTCTCAAATCTTCGAGAACTTCTTTTATTTCTACACTTTCTGTTGTTTCTAAATATCTTTTTAATTTTTCAACTTCATTCTCCATTTTTTCTTTCAACAGTTTTAATTCTTTTAAATCATAATATGGTTTTCCAGGCATTTATAAATTTTTTAAGTTTAATTCCAACTTGTTTATATTTATTCTTATTTCTATCCTTTTTATTATAAGGTCATCAATTTCGATCTGAAGATTATTTAATTCCTTTTTATATTCCTTTTACTTTTTAATTTTTCTGCCCTTTTTCTTTTTATTTTATTTTCTGGTTTTTCAATCTTTTTATGCTTCATTATTTTAGAATTTCTGCAAATTCTATCATCGATTCATCACTATTTTCCAGAGATTCTATTAATTTCTCTAGCTCTTCAACTTCTCTTTTCAACTTGTCATAAATTATTTTTAGAGCTTCAAATGCCCTTTGATTTATTCCAGAAAACTGTAAATAATTTAAACGATTTTCTCTTTCAAAGAGCTCTTGTTTCTTGTCTTGATAAGTTACATATATTTCTTCTTTATTTATTGTCATAATTTAGTGTTTAGGGTTTCATTTAACTTTTCGACCTTTTTTGTTAATTCTTTTATTTCAGAATTTTCTTCTTTAATTTTTAACTTAGATAAACTTAAAGGGCTATTAATTTTAGATTCTCTTATTTGAAAATTCGATGAAACTAATTTTCCTGATGCTTCTTTTAATAATAGAACTAGGTTTTCAATAGCTTTATATTTTGGTATTTCTGTTTTTACAATTTTCTGAAATAATTCATCGACATAAATTCTTTCTCTGTTTTTAAATATTATACTATGATGGCTATTTGTTAAAGCATAATTTATTGCATATGTAATTGAAAATGGTTCATCGTCTTGTTCCATTAGATTCTTTCTGTGAAATTTATAAGCTAAACTTATAGATCTTCCAAGATTTTCAGTTGATAAAGGTATAGCATATCCAAGATGAGCATTGAATTTAACATTAACGGTTGCCAAGTTTCCATGAATAATTCCAATTATTTGATCTATTGGATCATCAGTAATTCTTTTGTCACAGATTGCTAAGCTTATTGGTGAATTAATTCCTTTCATATATGTAGATTTGATTAAGACTTGTATGGTACTAATATGAATCCATCCAATTTTAGATCTTTTTTGTTGATCCTTAATTTTCTCAATCTGTTTACTCAATTCTTCATCATTTATCAAAGCTATTTCAAGTTCTCCATTGGCGGATTTTATCTTTATAGGGGCTTCAAGTTGAATTTTTCCATAGTATATTATATTTTTTCTATTAAAAACTTCTTTTAAGAGATTTTGCTTATTAAAGTTTTCATTTGATTTGAGATTTAATTCTGTTTTTAGAACAGCCTGTTTTTCATTATCTAATAAAGCAGTTAATCTATAATAATCATATTCTTCTGTTAATTCTAAACTTTCTAAATAATTCATAATTTAAAGATTAAGATGAAGATGTACCTTTCTGGAGAAAAACTTCCTTTATTTAGTATATTTTACATAAGGTGTTTTTATCTCCAGAGGGGAGATTGTAGATGCTAACTCCAGAGGGGAGTTTAGAATTATTTTTTCCTAAGGGAATTCTTCCTCATACTATAGAATCGCCTTAGCAGCTTCCTCCTTGCTCTCCTAGCATATGAGTACTCTTAGCCTCCTGCTTTCTATTGTCTGATGCTTCTACAATTGCCTAAGCAACCTATTTATAATAGTTGGGTTTGATGGACAATTCCCATCCTTACCCTTCTTATGACGTCATTGCTTACGTCATTGTTTGTTCTTTTGCACCAGCTACATTGTTGGTGCTCTATGACCTAAGTGCTTACGTCACTATGCAATAATGTTGAGAGATGCTTCAGATGCACTGTCCTCCTCTTTTATCATGTGACCCTCAGATGCATTGTCTCCTTCCTTCATCATGTGAGTTGATTCCGTTTTATTATTGCTTTCTTCAGATATCTCTGAGGCACATAGCTGGTGATGATTGGATTTTTGACAGTTTAGAATTTCACAAATGAATTCTCGTTGTAAAGTATAGTTTCTAAACCAATCACTAATCCTTTCATACAAAAAGTTGTTTGTCACTAGTACAAACCCCTAAAATTTATAAACCGAAGTATTGGACCTCGAGTCGTTCTCCCTAGGAATTACAATAAAGTGTCTTGTTATTGGTTATGAGTTATTTTGGGGTTTTGGATAAGAAGCATGAAAAGTAAATGCCGATGAAAATAAACTAACAACTATAAAAGGCTCTTGGCAAGGTATGAAAATTAGAAGTCCTATCCTAGTTATCCTTCTCAATTGTGATGAGAATTGTTCATTGTTACCACTTAGTTAACCCTTACTAATTAAAGGAAAGTCAAGTGGATGAATTGACTTGAGCCACAAGTCCTAGCCAACTCCCAAGGAAAGACTAGCTTTAGTGCACTCCAAACCAATTAGCAACCTCTCCAATTATCAATCAACAAAGGAATTAGATGACTCAAGCGTCACTAATTACTCTACCATAGCCAAGAGGAACAAAATCTATACTAAAATCCAACCAAGCATTTCATCAAACACTTAGAAGGCATAAAAGAAAAGCAAAGTAATTTGATAACAAAAATAGAATCTAACAACAATTATGGCAATGAATTAACAACAACAATCGAAAGGGAACACCATTATTATGAATTACCTCTACTTGAATTGAAAGAAAATAGAAGGAGTAAAAGTAGATCTACAACAAAACATAAGAACAACATAAAGGGAATTACAACAAAAGAATAGAAGAAGAATGAATGTAACCACAAGGGATTGAAAGGTAGAAGGAGATGAAAGCATGAATTAAAATCTAGATCTAAGGTTATTGAACTAAACCTAATCCTAATTCTAGAGAGAAGTGAGAGCTTCTCTCTCTAGAAACTAACTCTCAAAACTAAACTAAACTAAAAATTGATTAGTTAGTTGGGAATGATGATCCTTCTCCTATGATGATGCCTTCCCCTTAATCCTTCATCCTTTTATTCCTTTCCCTTAGCAATTTGGCGCCAAAAATGGGTTCAGAAACCCTCTCAAATCGCCAGGCACGTGTTGCATTAATGAGGTCATGTGCCATCATCGGCGCGTGCGCGCATGGTACGCGTGCGCGCCCCTGGTCGATTCTGCAACGTGCGCGCGAGCGCCTTGTGCGCGTGCGCGTGCATGGCTGACTTTGCTTCCTTGACTTTTTATGCTTCTCTCCACTTGTATGCTTCCTTCCTTGCTTCCTTTGATCCATGCCTAGCCTATTTCAATCCTGGAATCACTAGCAAACACCTCAAGGCATCTTATGGAATCAAAGAAGAACTAGAATTCATCAAAATAAGGCTTAAAAAAGCATGTTTTTACTCTTGAGCACAAATATGGGAGAGATAACAAAATCATGCTATTTCCTAGGCTAAATGTGACAAAAGGTTATCAAAATACTCTAAATTCAATGCAAAACAAACCGTCAAATTGGGGTTTGTCAGCTGGCACTTGTGATCTTCTCTGTCTTTTATTAAATAGCAGAGATTCCTCTTTATCCCTTCAGGGAGCTTTTCTAAAAGTCCAGATAAGTTATAGAATGCTGATTCAAATTCCACCAAGAGTCTCATCTCTCTTTCTTCAATTTCATTTCTTTTACTGGACACAAGCAGAGTATTTCTACTTTTATAATTAATCCTTGTGTGAGATTCCTTCGTTATTTTTTGAGTTCTTTCAAAGACCCTTGCTAATGTGCTGGCTAACCTTCCTTCATGACTGTAAATTGTTAAATCTTGAATCTGATCAATTGGTTGAAAATTTCCTGGGAAGACGGACATGAATATTACTTGATGTGCTGGAACCAAGCATTCTTCTTCTTCATTAAAAATAGGTTGACTGTTTGTAAATTTTAGGGATATATCCCTTGGATTTACATTGTCAATCATATTTTTAAATCTCTTTACTGCATCAACGAATCCTGCAGGAAACTCACTAATAATTTTTAGATCATTAAAAATTAAAATTGTATCAATTAATCCATATTGGAAAAACTGATAGGTGTCAGATGGGGAAGCATCTGGGAATATAACCAGCTTTGTTAGCTGTTCTTTGGGAATAGGATAATATCCCAAAATTGCCCTTTTTTCTTCAGTCCAATTCAGGACTATGTTAAGGGTTTCTCTGAGATTTGATCTACAGACCCTTTTCTTTTCCTTGATTTCAGCCCTTGTAGGAATGTTTCTTATTATCCCTGTTCTCTGGGTTTGAACTGGAGCTTTATCTGCTCTTTTTAAGGTTTGCTCTGGATGGAGAGCTTCATATTCCCTGAAGGATTCCTTTGCCTCTTCCAGTGTTAGAAACCCTCCTTTATGAATTATCCTTGATTGATGTGTGAATGGTGCTGCTTTTTCCCAGGCATCATATACTCCTTTCATGGGGCCATTATAAATTACATAATATTTTTTATCTTGGGTGGATTTTTTAATGATTTCAGCAATTGTTTTATTTTCTGAAATTTTTTCTTCACCTGATTTGTCCACCACGCTTAGCTGGCTGAACTCTGATGGTTTTGCTTGTTGTGTTGATTTCATTGCTTCGATGGCCTTCTTGAGAGATTGGATCTGTGTCCTTATTTGCTGACAATGCTTGCATTTTTCGAGTTCTTGCTCATATTTTTGAATTTCTTGATCTAATGTGTTGTAGACGAACTCCATTCTCTTGTTAATGTATTTGCAATAACATTTTTGTCACCCTTAATATATTCAATTTTTATTGGATATTGTAACAAAAATAATTGCCATCTTACCAATCGTCCATGGTTATAATCAACTTTTAAATTATATCGTATGAAACCTGTTAGGTAACTTGAATCTGTCCTTAATGTAAATTCTCTGGGTAGTAAATCAATTTTCCATTTCTTAAGAGATTTAATTGCTGCTAGAGTTTCCTTTTCATGAGTGGTATATCTCTGTTCTGTTGAAGTAAAAGTCCCTGAAATATACCTGCAAAGTAATTCCTTTGGGGAATCTTTAGAATCTAGTGATTCTTTTTCTTGTTCCAAACTTTTTATAGCTTTCTTAGCTTTTAGACATCCTGACCAGGTTATGTCTGAAGCATCTGTTTCTACTATTAAGTAGTCATTTTCTTCTGGAATATAAAGTTCTGAAAGTTTTTCACATAATTCTTTAATCCTTTGAATTTGCATACTATCTTTTTCATCCCATTTCCATTCTTTTTTAGTACTTATTTTTGGAAATAAGCTTTTAGTGTATTCTGTTATATTTTTTAAAAATCCTTGATTAGAAATATAATTTATGCACCCTAAAAATCTTTGTAATTGTTTTCTATCTTCTATTTTATTAGGAAATAAATTTACCTTTTCTAGGATATTTGACTGAAGTTTTAGCTTTCCTTGAGTGGATAGAATTAATCCAAGAAACTCTATTTCTTGTTTTGCTATTCTTGCTTTCTTTTTGCTAAGAACTAATTCTTTTTCTTTACATCTTTCTAAAACTATTAATAATTTTTGAAGATGATCTTCTCTATCCTGTTTTGTAAAAATTAGTATATCATCAATGTACACTAAAACAAATTCATTTAACTCTTTTAGATTTTCTTCCATAAATCTTTGATAAATTCCTGGGGCTTGTTTTAATCCGAATGGTAATACATTCCATTCATAGAGCAACACACTTGTTGATTCTTTTGTTGGGCAAGTAAAAGCAGTTAATTTCTTTGTTTCTTCGTCTAAACGAAGTTGCCAATATCCTGATTTTGCATCAAGAGATGAAAACCAAGTTGCTCCTTTGATTTTTTCTAAAATAGAATCTTTTCTTGGAAGTTTATGAGCATCACCAATAGTTGCTTCATTCATCTTCTTATAGTTAATAACCATTCTTCGTTTTCCCCTTTTAATTTTATTATTGTTTTCGACATAAAAGGCTGGAGCTGCATGAGGACTTTTACTTAATCTTATAATTCCTTTTTCCAAAAGATCTCTACATTCTAGTGAAAACTCTTCTCTATCTCTTGTGGAATAAGGAATTTTATTTGGAACATTTATCTCTTTTGTAGGATCTTTTAATTTAATACTTACTAATTCGTTATTTGTATTTTTAATATCTAAAGGATTTTCAGCACAAATTTCATCCAAAAGTTCTTCTATCTTTATTTCAAGATTATTTTTTAGGATATTTATCTGAAAGTATAAATTTAAATAACATGTCTCTAATATAGAAAATATTTTAAATTTTAAGATCTTATCTATAGTAGTAGTCGGTATTTTTATACGTTTTGATTTTTGATTTATTGAAGAATCGTGTGGAGCTTTTAAAACTATATATGTTAATTCTTGAATGAATGGATGATATAGTTTTAAAAAATTATTTCCTATGATAAAATCCATTCCAGAATCTAACATATATATAGATGGAACAATGAACCTATAATTTTGAATAAAAATTTCAACCATTTCTGTTTTTTGGTTAATTTTATGTATTGATTTGTCAGCTATTCTAACTCTTAATGGTTTCTTTAATTTTTTCCAATCAAGTTTTATATTTGAACTTGCAAAGCATTGTGTTGCTCCAGAATCTATGAAAGCATTTATAAACTTTTCTGTTATTTTTATAGTAATAAATGTAGCATTATTACTCAGTCTCTGAGTCTGTTTTCGAGACATATTTAAAAATATAGTCTAAGTTATCATCAGATTCCTCTAAAGGTTCCATGAAACAAGACTTAGCAATTTCTATTTGTTTAGTAAGATCCCTTTTATCCTTCTTTTTCGGACATTCATTTGCATAGTGTCCTTCTTCTTGGCAATACCAACATTTACAATTTTCTTTTTTATTCGGGCAATAGTTATTTCTTTGTCTTTTGTTTTTATTATTATTTTCCTTTCTAAAATATCTCTTTTTTCTCCAGTTTGGATAGTATTTTCTTTTTCTAAATTGATATTTTCTTTTTCTTTGAAAATTTTTATTAAGACCATATTTTTGAGGTATCTCTTCATTATCTTGACAGCAAATTCTAATTATGTTTGCAAATCTTTTCTGAGTTGCTTCTTGCATACAACGTTCTTTTATTTCCTCTCTTATTGCAGAGGTTGCTCCACCAAAGTTATTTTCAATTGTTCCTCTATTTATTTCTCTTATAAATCTTCCCATTATAAATTCATTAGCAGGATATGGAAGTTTTGTTATATACATACTAAGATAATGATTTTTATCTTCTTCTTTTAATTTGTAATAATGTATTCTATCTTCACATATATAAGACTCCACATTACATAGATCATATATCTGAATATTAGCTAAATGATTTTTTGCTTCTTGATATTCTTTATTATAAACTTCTTGTCTATGATCTATAATATTTTTTCCAAAAAATTCTTTATATAGAATCATCATTATATATAATATCTTATCATAAGCTATAGTTTTTGTTGCTAATTCTTCTATTATTTGGTTTTCTAGTGATGTCATATAATCTCTTATAGTTCCTTTAGTATGAAACCCTATGTAATTCCAAATATCTCTTCCAGACAATTCACTAAGTTTTGGATTAGTAAAGGCTTCTAATAAAAAGGAATTCAACCAATTTTCGAAAATTTCTTTTTCGTTCTTTTTGCAGTCTAAATCGAGCATTCTTTCTCCTTCCATTTCCTGGATTTTAGGAACATATTTTGATGGTATTTTTGTATATTTTGAATCTTTATTTGTAAACCCTTTTTTAAAAGCATAATTATCAAAACATGTTTCCCATTTAAATTGAGATTGATTATCCTTAGATGTTCCAACTTCATTTTTTACTTGTATTGGAATTGCTGGTTCTTCGTCACTTGAATAATCTAGAATGTGTTCTTCATTTTCTATATTTTCAGAATTTACTAATTCTTCTTCTATTTGAAAACCATGTTCCATAATATTATTTTCTTGAGCCATTTTTAATTGTTTAAAAAGCATTGTAACTTCTTCTAATTTTTCTTCAATATTCATAATTTCAATGGTGGTTTTACTTTTAAGTCTGTTATGTTGATTATATTTTGGAATTTTTCTTCTTTGGGATTCTCTTTTTCCTTATTTCTTTGAAATTTTATGGATATTAATATTTCTTCAAGCATATCTACTATAGAATTTAATTGTGGGTTAAAAGTATGATAAAGATGTGGGGAATCATTTCCATGGTAGCATTTTTTAGAAGTTCCGTGTGAAAAATAAGTTTTTTCAGGTTTTTGAAGTCCTTCAATAAAACTTAGTAAAATAAAGATTTTGAGAAAAATCATTTTGTATTGATTTTAAGAATTCGGTGTCATTACAGTTAACATTAGTTAAAATCATTAATTTTTGATCTATTAATTTTGATAATTTAATTATTTCTTCTCTTAAATCTTCTAATTTACTTTTTTCCATTAGGTAACGCTTTTCTTTGTGAAGAGTTATGGTTTAAAGTGAAAAGTGTGGCTTTTAGAAAGTGTGGTGTAAGCAAATTTTTAAATCTGTATGACTTTTTGATCTGTATACTAAAATTCACCAACATTTATTAATTAACAAAAAATATTTTAGTTATTAAGTTCACCTCATAGTCTCATACACATTTGTCTCCAAACAAGAGTATACATCCTCTTGTAGTCCGTCACGTGCAAAAAACTAACACTTAACGACGTTACACCACTTACCGTTGCCATATTATCACTTTTAATACTACTCACATAGTCACATTATAAAGATGAGCATATAATTATCTCTACACAGCAACATACATTATCATCATCTCATCACTTTGCTTACGTGTTAAATTGATGGTATTTATTTATTTATTTATTTATTTATTTATTTGTGGTGTCTCTCAAATTGATGGTTTAAAAAAAGAATATATCTGTATTTTCTGTGTCAGTACCATATAATTAGTCTATTTTAATATGCTAATTACATGATTAGCTTGTTTAAATATATACATGTAGAAAATTCCTTGCCTCTTATGTATTTCGTATTTTTTCTGCTCCAATATTTTTGTAGCCTTTTTTTTCACAAATAAAATAATTAAATGATTTAATTTCAAAAATAAATGAAACCATATAGACATATAGTAGAACCTGCCATAAGGTGGCCCCGCAGACCCCCTGATCTGTCATGTGTAATGTATTCTTTCTACTTTAATCATTCATGCCATGTTCATGTATGTGCAAGACAGCAAAAGAGTCACAGAATTCTCGACGATAATGCAATGCAGGTGGGGAAAAGAAGATCAATGATAGCGAATTCATTCAAACATTAGTAAAATATCTAAGTGACAGGATAGTTGATAATGTTGGAAAATAATGGGGACAACACAACAGACATATCTCTTTATATAAATAGTCAACCAAAAAAAAAATCCCTTTATATAAATATATTAAATTTAGTATATCTATATTTACGGTAATTATATAAATGTAACTAAAATTAAAGTCATATTTATTTTTATATTTTGATAATATTATTTTAACAATATATTTTAAAAAATATTATTAAATAATAAAAAATATTATTCTCATTTTAATAACACTTTTTAAATTATCATAACTTCAGTAAAATACTAGAATATAAAATTAAATACTTTTTTATTCATAATATCTTAGATCGAAATTAAAATTGGCCTTTTATTTTTTATTAATATTATTCTTAATATTACAAAATATTATAAAATCATCTTTTTTTTTCAAATTTTTAAATTAAAATACTCTTAACATCAAATCTAACTTCCATCTTCATTCCTTCTTCAAACTTGTTCTTTGCTTTCACCAACCATAAATAAAATACACAGTCATTTGTAATTACAATTTCAAACTTTCTTTTTCTTTTTCTTTTTCATCTTTTACCTTCGTTTCACTCATCAATTTTTTATCCTCAAATTTTCAATTTTAGAAATCCTTCAATTTCACTAACATAATGGCAACTACTCTTTCAACTCTCAGCCTTCGTTTTCTTTCATCCTCTTCACCCTCTTATTTTACACCCCCCTCTTATTCTGCACTCACTAAACCCTCCCTCCACTTCGCTTTCCACAACAACCACCGCTTGCTTTTCCACCGTGCCACTCACCTTGGCCCCCTAACAAAATTGTATTAGAATTTATAAATTTTAATCAATATTCAAAAGACAAAATACCCATTTTAGATTTTTAGTTCATTTTTTTCTATACATAAAAGACTTTATTTAATATTTAATCAAACAAAATCATGACAAGTGTCCAAATCATAGGATAGATCAGAAATAAAAGGTTAGGGATCTCCTAAAGGGTTATCTAGCACAATCAGATTTGCTAGAAATAAAAGAAAAGAGTAAAGTTGTTTAGTAAAGAAGAGACAAAAAAGCTATTGAGAAAAAAATCAGAGTTGCTAGCTTGAAATTTCTTTATGTAGGTTTATGGCGGACATTGCTACAGTTTCTGGCGGTACCGTAGCTACTCAAATACAAATTGATTTCTGGCTTTCCAAACACTCCAACAGAGGCTGGTCACGAACTCCATCACCATTCTTCTTCCTTGTTGCTGTTGGCTCGCCCCTTTCATCGAGACCCACCAAGCAAAGAAGCTACAAAACTAAAGATCGAAAGGAAGGTGCCGAACTGACGTTCTTGTCCATACTTCTCTTGCTTCCGTGTATCTGGCCAGACAGTGCACACTAGATTCATCTTCATCATTGCAGTGGGAGCACCGCGAGGGGGTGTTCGGGAACCGACGATTGAGTGTCTCCATGACTGGGAGCCGTTCATGTAAAGCCTTCCAAATGAATATCTGCACTTTATGAGGGAGTCTCGGTTTTCACAATTTCTTCCATATCCCTAATTGTTGCAGATCAATAAGGCGCTGGTGAAGAGATGGGACATGATAAAACTAGTAAGCGATTTGATATCCTGAAGCTATATCGTAAGACTTTGATTTATTGAGGACCTATTGAATTTTGTCTTCCTCCTCTATTTTGATTGATTGGATTCTGAGACTTATTTTAGGTGAAAACACTTATTCAATCAGCACCTGGTCCCATTCTCTGTTTTGGGTTTGCAGGTCTTGAACCCAAAAAAGCCTGTTAATCTGCAGATTATGAGCTTGTACTTGGTTGATATGAAAGGTGTAAAGGGGAGGAAGCCAGGGCTTACTGAGGATGCCGATTGTTATTCCAAGGCCCACCTGACAGTTTAATCCTTTCTCTACTACATTTCTAGCTTCCAAGATGCTTCTCCATCCCTATAAAGATACATTTCTAACCTTTGCTCTCATTATGTTTCTGAACCTGTAGTATTTTCCTTTTAGTATTTTGGCTAGCATTGAATTAGGTTGTGACATTAGTCTCCATAATTGCTTTCCTAGGAGAGTTAAATTATGTGCTTTATGATCTTTGATTTTTAGCCCTCCTTCAGCCTTTGGTTTAGTCATAGTATCCCAGCCCACCCATGTCATGTGCCTTTCATTACCATGTTTCCCCCATCAGTATTAATTTAGAATAGTATAAATTTTTGTGATCTGCTCCCTGGATGGCGTTCTACGCCAGCAATGCTGCCTGATGAGCGGATAATTTAAACGCTTTTTGGCATTATTTTTACATAGTTTTTAGTATACTTTAGTTACTTTTTATTATATTTTTATTAGTTTTCATTCAAAAATCACATTTCTGGACTTTACTATGATTTTGTGTGTTTTTCTGTGATTTTAGGTATTTTCTGGCTGAAATTGAGGGACTTGAGCAAAAATCTGATTCAGAGGCTGAAGAAGGACTACAGATGCTGTTGGATTCTGACCTCCCTGCACTCGAAATGGATTTTATGGAGCTACAGAAACCCAATTGGCGCACTCTCAATTACGTTGGAAAGTAGACATCCAGGATTTCTAGCAATATATAATAGTTCATACTTTGCACGAGTTTTGATGATGCAAACTAGCGTTCAAACGCCAACTCCCTGCCCTATTCTGGAGTTAAACGCCAGAAACAGGTTGCAAACCAGAGTTAAACACCAAAAACAGGCTACAAACTGGTGTTTAACTTCAAAAAGAGTCTCTACACATGAAAGCTCAATGCTAAGCCCAAGCACACACCAAGTGAGCCCGGAAGTGGATTTCTGCATCACTTACTTATCTTATGTAACCCTAGCTACTAGTTTAGTATAAAAACTACTTTTAGTGATTTATTTCACATCTTTTGATCATATTTTGAATAATTTTATGTTCAGATATCACGTTTAGGGGGGCTGGCCATTCGGCCACGCCTTGACCTCCATCACTTATGTATTTTCAACGGTAGAGTTTCTACACACCATAGATTAAGGAGTGGAGCTCTGCTGTTCCTCATGAATTAATGCAAAGTACTATTGTTTTTCTATTGAATTCAAGCTTATTCTTATTCTAAGATATTCATTCGCACACAAGAACATGATGAATGTGATGATTATGTGACACTCATCACCATTCTCACTTATGAACGCGTGCCTGACAAACACTTTCGTTCTACATGAAAACAAACTTGAGTGCATATCTCTTAGCCTCCTGGTTCGTGGTATAGGCTAGAATTATTGGCGGCCATTCCTGAGATCCGGAAAGTCTAAACCTTGTCTGTGGTATTCCGAGTAGGATCTGGAAAGGGATGACTGTGACGAGCTTCAAACTCGCGAGTGTTGGGCGTTTGACAGACGCAAAAAGGATCAATGGATCCTATTCCAACATGATCGAGAACCGACAGATGATTAGCCATGCGGTGACAGTGCATTTGGACCATTTTCACTAAGAGGACGGGAAGTAGCCATTGACAACGGTGATGCCCAACATACAGCTTGTCATGGAAAGGAGTATGAATGATTGGATGAAGACAGTAGGAGAGCAGAGATTCAGAGGGAGCAAAGCATCTCCATACGCTTATCTGAAACTCTCACCAATGAATTACATAAGTATCTCTATCCTATTCTACATTTTATTTATAATTCAATTATCTTAAATCCCATAACCATTTGAATCTGCCTGACTGAGATTTGCAAGATGACCATAGCTTGCTTCAAGCCGACAATCTCCGTGGGATCGATCCTTACTCACGTAAGGTTTATTACTTGGACGACCCAGTGCACTTGCTGGTTAATTGTGCGAAGTTATGAAAAAGAACTAAGATTATGAACGTGCGTATTAAGTTTTTGGCGCCGTTACCAGGGAATGAACAGTCACGATTTCGTGCACCAAGTTTTTGGCGCCGTTGTCGGGGATTGTTCGAGTTTGAACAACTGACGGTTCATCTTGTTGCTCAGATTAGGTAATTTTATTTTAATTTTAAGTTTTTGTTTTTTATTATTTTTATTTTCAAAAAATTTTCAAAAAAAAAAGGAAATTTTATTTTGTTCTTCAGAATTTTTAAGAATGAATTCTAGAGTTTCATGATGATTTGTTGAAATCTGGCTGGCTGTGAAGCCATGTCTAATTCTTTTGGACCGAGATTTCAACTTATCATCACAAGAGTCCATGGACTCCCATCTGATCAGCTGTTGTATGCCTGATTTGTATGCTAAAGTTTGGCTGGCCATTGGCCATATCTAGTGTTTTGGACCGGAACTTTCACTAAAAGCTTGGCTGGCTAGTAAGCCATGTCTAATTCCTGGACTGGAGTTTTAGATTAACATTGCATGATTCCTAGAATTCTCATTAGAAATTTTGAAATCCTTATTTTTTTTTTCCAATTAATTTTCGAAAAATTACAAAAAAATAATAAAATCATAACAACCAAAAAATTTAATGTTTCTTGTTTGAGTCTTGTGTTAATTTTTAAGTTTGGTGTCAATTGCATGTTTTTAATTTTCACTAAAAATTTTCGAAAAATTCATGCATGGTGTTCATCATAATCTTCAAGTTGTTCTTGATGATTTCCCTTGTTTGATCTTTGCATTTTCATGTTTTGTGTCTTTTCTTGTTTTTCATATGTATTTTCAATTTGTTAGTGTCTAAAGTTTGAAAATTTCTAAGTTTGGTGTCCTGCATTTTTTTTCTTTTCTTAAAAATTTTCAAAAATAAGTCTTGATGTTCATCTTGATCTTCAAAGTGTTCTTGGTATTCATCTTGACATTCAAAGTGTCCTTGCATGCATCATGTGTTTTGATCTTGAATTTTTATATTTTGCATCATTTTTATATTTTTCTCTCTCCTCATTAAAAAATAAAAAATATCTTTTCCTTATTCTCTCATAAATTTTCGAAAATTTGAGTTGACTTTTTCAAAACTTTTTAAAATTTAGTTGTTTCTTATGAGTCAAGTCAAATTTTCAATTTAAAAATCCTATCTTTTCAAAATATTTTTTTTTAAATCAAATCTTTTTCATTTTTCTTTCATATTTTCGAAAATTCAAATTGATTTTCAAAATATTTTTTCTTATTTTATTCCATATTTTTTCAAAATCTTTACTAACAATTAATGTGATTGATTCAAAAAAATTTTTGAGTTTGTTACTTACCTATTAAGAAAGGTTCAATCTTTAAATTTTAGAATCATATCTTTTAGTTTCTTGTTAGTCAAGTAATCAATTTCAATTTTCAAAATAAAATCTTTTTAATTTCCAATTCAAATCTTTTTCAAAATGATTTTCAATCATATCTTTTTCAATGTCAATCGTATCTTTTTCAAAATCAATTTCAAAATCTTTTCTAACTTCTCACCCTTTCAAATTTGATTTTCAAATCTTTTTCAATTAACTACTTGACTTTTTGGTTTATTTTTAAAATTTTTCTATTTCAATCATATCTTTTTCAAAACCATCTAACTAACTTTTTTCTCACCAATTTTTGAAAACCATTCCCCTCTTTTTCAAAATTTCTTTTTAATTAACTATTTGTTTTACATTTTAATTTGATTTAATTTTTCTTTTTAAATTTTGAATTATAACTAATAGTAAAAAAAACAAAAATATTTTTATTTCATTTTATTTAATTTTCGAATTCTTCCCCCTCTCATCTCTTTCTATTTATTTATTTATCTACTAACACTTCTCTTCTACTCATAATTCGAACCCCCTCTTCTCCCATGTGTTCAAATTTTTTTCTCTTCTCTTCTTCTACTCATAAAAGGAAATCTCTATACTGTGACATAGAGGATTCCATATTTTCTTTTCTGTTCTCTTCTTTTTCATATGAGCAGGAACAAGGATAAGAACATTCTTGTTGAAGCTGACCCTGAACCTGAAAGGACTCTGAAGAGGAAGCTAAAGGAAGCTAAGGCACAACCCTCTGGAGAGGATCTGACAGAAATTTTCGAAAAAGAAGGAGACATGGCCGAACCTAATAACAATGGTAGAGATGCAAGGAAGATGCTTGGTGACTTTATTGCACCCTCTTCTAACTTCTATGGAAGAAGCATCTCACTTCCTGCAATTGGAGCAAACAACTTTGAGTTTAAGCCTCAATTAGTTTCTCTAATGCAACAGAACAGCAAGTTTCATGGACTTCCAACGGAAGATCCTCATCAGTTTTTAGCTAAATTCTTGCAAATCTGTGACACTGTCAAGACCAATGGAGTTGATCCTGAGGTCTACAGGCTTATGCTTTTCCCTTTTGCTGTAAGAGACAGAGCTAGAACATGGTTGGATTCACAACCTAAGGATAGCCTGAACTCTTGGGATAAGCTGGTCAATACTTTCCTGGCCAAATTCTTTCCACCTCAAAAGATGAGCAAGCTTAGAGTGGAAATCCAAACCTTCAGATAGAAGGAAGGAGAATCCCTCTATGAAGCTTGGGAAAGATACAAGCAACTGATCAAAAGGTGTCCTACTGACATGCTTCCAGAATGGAGCATCATAAGTATATTCTATGATGGTCTGTCTGAGTTGTCAAAAATGTCATTAGACCATTCTGCAG
The DNA here is from genome assembly GCF_003086295.3 of Arachis hypogaea. NCBI lineage: Eukaryota > Viridiplantae > Streptophyta > Magnoliopsida > Fabales > Fabaceae > Arachis > Arachis hypogaea. Next base: position 34,236,629 of record NC_092046.1, on the reverse strand, counting down.
GAGGATCTCTTCACGTGAAAACCCCTGCAGAAGCTCAGGAACTCATTGAAATGGTTGCAAATAACCAGTTCATGTACACCTCTGAGAGGAATCCTGTGAACAATGGGACGCCTCAGAAGAAGGGGATTCGTGAAATTGATGCTCTGAATGCCATATTGGCTCAGAACAAAATATTGACTCAGCAAGTCAATATGATTTCTCAGAGTCTGAATGGATTGCAAGCTGCATCCAACAGTACTAAAGAAGCATCTTCTGAAGAAGAAGCTTATGATCCTGAGAACCCTGCAATGGCAGAGGTGAATTACATGGGAGAACCCTATAGAAACACCTATAATCCTTCATGGATAAATCATCCAAATTTCTCATGGAAGGACCAACAGAAGCCTCAACAAGGCTTCAATAATAATGGTGGAAGAAATAGGTTTAGCAATAGCAAGCCTTTTCTATCATCTTCTCAGCAACAGACAGAGAATTCTGAACAGAGCCATTCTGGCCTGGCAACCATAGTCTCTGATCTATCCAAGACCACACTAAGTTTCATGAATGAAACAAGGTTCTCCATTAGAAATTTGGAGGCACAGGTGGGTCAGCTGAGTAAGAAGATTACTGAAACTCCTCCCAGTACTCTTCCAAGTAATACAGAAGAAAATCCCAAGAGAGAGTGCAAGGCCATAACCTTACTTGGTGTGGCCGAATGCCCAGAGGAGGAGGAGGAGGTGAATCCCAGTGAGGAAGACCTCATGGGACGTCCTCTGAATAGAAAGGAATTCCCATTTGAGGAACCAAAAGAATCTGAGGCTCATACAGAGACCATAGAGATTCCATTGAACTTCCTTCTGCCATTCATGAGCTCTGATGAGTATTCTTTCTCTGAAGAGGATGAAGATGTCACTGAAGAGTAAGTTGCTAAGTATCTAGGAGCAATCATGAAGTTGAATGCCAGTTTATTTGGTAATGAGACTTGGGAGGATGAACCCCCCTTGTTCACCAATGAACTGAGTACATTAATGAGGCAAACTTTACCTCAGAAGAAACGGATCCTGAAAAGTTCTTCATACCTTGTACCATAGGCACCATGACCTTTGAGAAGGCTCTATGTGACCTTAGGTCAGGGATAAACCTCATGCCACTCTCTGTAATGGAGAAACTGGGAATCTTTGAGGTACAAGATGCAAGAATCTCACTAGAGATGGCAGACAAATCAATGAAAAAGGCTTATGGACTAGTAGAGGACGTGCTAGTGAAGGTTGAAGGCCTTTACATCCCTGCTGATTTCATAATCCTAGACACTGGAAAGGATGAGGATGAATCCATCATCCTTGGCAGACCCTTCCTAGTCACAGCAAACGCTGTGATTGATGTTGACAGAGGAGAGTTGGTCCTTCAGTTGAATGAGGACTACCTTGTATTTAAGACTCAAGGTTCTCCTTCTGTAACCATGGAGAGGAAGCATGAGAAGCTTCTCTCAATACAGAGTCAAACAAAACCCCCACATTCAAACTCTAAGTTTGGTGTTGGGAGGCCATAACCAAACTCTAAGTTTGGTGTTGAAAGGCTAACCAAACTCTAAGTTTGGTGTTAAGAGGACCCAACCTTGCTCTGATTATCTGTGAAGCTCCATGAGAGCTCACTATTAAGCTATTGACATTAAAGAAGCGCTTGTGGGAGGCAACCCAATGTTATTTAATTATATCTATTTATTTTCCATTGCTATTTTATATTTTCTTTAGGTTGATGATCATGTGAAGTCACAAAAACTACTGAAAAATCAAAATCAGAATGAAAAATAGTATTAAAAATAGCTCACCCTGGAGGAAGAGCTTACTGGCGTTTAAACACCAGTAAGAAGCATCAAACTAGCGTTTAACGCCAGAAAGAAGCATCAAGCTGGCATTAAACGCCAGAAACAAGCACCAGACTGGTGTTTAACGCCAGAACAGAGCATGGAATTGGGGTTTAACGCCAAGAATGGGAGAAAGGCTGGCGTTAAACGCCAGAAACAAGCAGCAAGCTGGCGTTTAACGCTAGACATGCTTTCTAAGGGCGTTTTGCACGCCTAAATGGAGTAGGGATGTTAAGTCCTTGACCCCTCTGGATCTGTGGATCCCACAGGATCCCCACCTACCCCACCTCTTCTTCTCTCCTCTTCACACCTTTTCATAACAATCTTCCCCAAATTTCCTTCACCAATCACCTCCATACCTCTTCCCCAAATGTCCTTCTCCACACTAGAGCCAAACCCCCAGACATACCATTTGGATCAACCATACAACAATTATTTAAACCATAACATCTCATTTTCGTCTCCACTTGTCAAGGTTGGTTCTTAGTCTCACATAGAAACACAACATCGGGAAAGTGGGATGACATCGTCCCTTTTAAGTTATGGATTGTCAGGGATCTTCCAAAACCCCGACAATTCAATATGAAGACTTTCATGGACCTTGGGGTGCCAATTTGTGGCTGGCACCCTCCACCAAATCATTTTTGACTTGATCTTCCATCAAACATACTCTCTTTTGGTTTTCAACATTTTTTTCATTATTTCTTCGCTTTGTTCCACTAATATCCATAACTGCTCCTATTTCTCCTCTCACCAGTTTTTTCATAGTTGGATTCCGTTTGCTGTATATGTGATTGGAATGAATTTTTTGCAACGGATCACACTTTATTGGCGAAGAGACATCTACAATTGTCTATGCAAAATTTGTTTCTGGGTCTTCCCCTCCTCTATCCTCCATACCTTCATGAACCTTTGTAGACTGATCAAAACTCCCCTAACCCTCCTTACTCTCTTTCATAGACAAATTAGAGAAGCTATTCAGGAGCCATCTTGGCATTGATTTTTTCAGTGGCTGTTCTATTGTCGTTCCTACTATCTCTGGGTTTTTAGATCTTACTTCATGATTAACATTGACCCCTCCTTCCAACCTGGTCTGCTTTTATCCAGTCACCAAGTTTGTCTAACTGTATATCTTTTGTGGCAAAATCTACAATGAAACCAGGACAAAACTGAAAAACATACCCCCAATTGAGTACAGTAGATGCATACATTACCAATGCATTTGTATCTCAGCCCCACCTCAACATTTTTCTGATTCGGCCCTATCAAATTAACATTGTCTTTGATTCGTTTCCCAACATTAACCTCAATTTTCGCCTTGATTATTCTGGATTCTTTTTCCCTAACTTCAAATATTCCGACATCAATCATCTTTCTAATGCTACTGCCTATCTTTTTTTCAGTCTTTAGCATTTTAAAACTCTCAGAAAGATCCCAAAATTGAATCCAGGTCAAAAAGATTTCTATAATAATGTTCTTCTCCTCCTAATCCTCCTTCTTTCATCTTCTTATAGGTAGTCCAAGTCAAAAAGATTTCTATAATGTTCTCCCCCTTTCGATCCTCCTTCTTTCATCTTCTTACATGTAGCACATAGTCCTTGACTAGCCAAGGAGCTCACTGTTCAATACGAATCACATTCGGTTCTTTTTCAAAAAAGAACTGAAATTGATTCTTTTCACGTGCAACAACCCGAAACCCATTCGGCCTACCCTAGATGGCACTTAATGCATTCTCCATAATTCCTATTGAGAAAGTATTATCAGTAAAAACTCTTTCGATAAGGATATTTACACACGCATTAATTTCTTATCTCACATCCTCTTCCTCCTAAACAACCACATTCTCTGGTTCTTCGTCACTCTCTTGATTGGCACCTCGGTCAGAGTCTCCTTCCTTCTCCATGGTGATATGTTGCACTAACTTTGAAGGTGAGAAAAAAGAGATTAACAGGATTGAGAATTGGCACAAAAAAAATTAATTGTATTCAAGAAGTCTCACAGAACATTAGAGAAATCTAATTAGATCACTATTATGAACAAGAAAATTTAATCTCTGACTTTTAGTTTATTTCAAGAGACTAAAATAGTATTTTGACATTAATGTTAAAATGACTAAATACCAGTAGAATTAATTAAATTTTCTATTGTATTAAAAATTAGAAATTAAATTTAATTTCAAAAAGATTAAAAATATTATTTTAGGAATATTTTTTTTATTGTTTAAGAAATTTAAAATTTGAATTTCATTTTAGAAAGACTAAAATAACCTCTTAAGATTAATCCTATAAAAGTATTTTAGTTTTTTTAAAATTTAAAGTTAAAAGGTTCTTTAGTCTTTTACAAACTATCCAAATGAGTATTTTGACCATCTTAAAATTAAATTAAGACTTTTAATTTCTAATACAATCAAACAAATCTTAATCAATCCAATAACGATATTTTATTTTGCCTTTTCAAAAATATTGCTAATAAGGTATTTCAGTCCATTAAATTGAACTAAATATGTTTTTTTGTATTTTAAAATAACATTTTATTATCTAATACAGTAAAATAATTTTAGTTTATCTTATAAAGATAATTTAGTCTTTTAAAATTATTGATAAAAATATGTTTTTTTATAGCCTTTTTTAAATTCAACCTAAAAAAGTTATTGGTTTAATTATTCTGTTTTTTATAGTTTTATTAAATTTTTAATTAGGTTTCTATAATTTTTAGTTTAATCCTTAGAATATTTTTTATTTTGTAATTAAGTATTTTTTATGTCAAAAACATTAAAATTAACGGAATATTTTTGTCAAAAAATATGTGATAAAAAATCTAATTAAGTTCTTAGTTGTAGATACATTTAATTTACAAAAAAAATATTCAATTGACTCTAACCCTTTTTATATTAGAAAAGACCTAATTATAAAATTAAAAATACCATAAAAATTTAGTTGAAAGAAAAAGAATATAAAGACCTAATTATAAATTTAGTAAAACTATAAAGACCAACGGAATAATTAAACCAAAATTATTTAGATATTTTAGCAACTAACAAAAAGTGCATTTTGATCTTCGTAAAATCAAATTCAAATTTAATTTGTAATACAATCAAATAATTTTATAACAGTATTTTAAGTTTTCCAAATTCAAACTAAAATTTGTAATTTCTAATACAATTAAACAATCTTATTCAATTTTATAAAATTAAGGATATTTTAATCCTTTTAAAAATAACTCTAAAAAGTATTTTGTCGAATATTTAAAAGGATATTCCAGTCCTTTTAGAAAATTAAATAAAAATATTTTAATCTTTCAATAATTAATTAAAAGAATATTTTAACATATCATATTATATATTTCAGCTTTAATTTTAATATAAAAAAATGAAAGAAAAATAAATTTTAAAGTTTAAATTAAAATTTGGCCAATTTTAAAATTGACATAGTAAACTAAATTAAACGCATGCATGTCATTATATAGGAATATGAGGAAAAACCACTTATATAATATCAGAAACAATTCTGTTAGATAAACAACAAAAATTATAAACAATATAAATAATAGACTATATTTAAAATTTATTAAACATGAATAAATTTAATTAATTTTAATTTTAAATTTTAAATTAAAATTAATTTTTTAACCTATTATATACGTTATTTATAAAAAAATTTGTTCCCCTATACTTTTTTTTATCAGAAATACCAGTTTATCAAACTTAAATGTTTGAATTAGATTGTCTTGAATGAGATTATGATTTACTTTGGTAAAACTTTTTTTTTTAAAAGTAGCTTATAAAAATTAGCTTTTAAAAGATAATTTTTTAAAAAGTGTAGTATTTATGTTTAGTAAATTAAATTAAAAATAATTTTTAATAAATACAAGTAGCAATAATTACGTTTAGTAAAATAATTTTTAAAATTTTAAAAAAGATTATGAAAAACATAAATTTAAGCGTTAAATTTGAAAATTAGTTAATATATGAGATTATATTAGACTTTTAAATTTTAAAAAGTACAAGCCAACTTTAAAAAGCTCCACCTTAGTTGCTTTCAAAAGTACTCGTGTAAAACACCGATTAAATGAAAATTAAATAATAATTAAATAAATATGGCCCATTAGGGGTGAAAAATTTTAGAATCATAATTTAGAAATCTAAATGTGATATTTGGATTCGGTGTAACACCCTACCATACAGAGACTTATGCTTAAGTCATAATTCAGAGATGGCAAGGTATTACGACCTCTAAAATAAAAATTTAGTACGTATAGTAGTATGAATGATTGATTATAACTAGAAGCCTTGTAGAAAAAAGGGGTAAACAAAAACCGCAACTTGAAAGCGCAACACTCCGATCACTAACACAACGAGCAAAGGATAAGCTAACGCAAGATCATATATATAAAGAGTATCAAAAACAGGAATATCAAGACTCAAAATCCGGCTGCGAAGGTAACCGGTTCGAGCATAGCAATATATACATATAATAAAATAAGGAAAACCCCAAGGAAAACCCAAAGGGACACAAATACCGAAAACCTAATCTCCAAAATCCCCTCTAGAAGGAGTCATCACAGTTTGTATTATTTAATGGAGATAAAAGTATCTAAACAAGATATATAAATCAAGATAGAGTCCCGAGAACAAGAATCTTCGCTAATCCAGAAGTCCCCAGCATGCCTCAACGAGAAGCCTCGCGTCCTGCATCTGAAAACCACAAAATCCGCATGGGTGAGAACCAGAGGTCCCCAGTACGGTAACAGCTTCCACATATATAATACATAATAATAGAGGAAAGCCGAAGGCAATCCTAGAACTTCCTCCAGAAAATATCAAAGCTTATAAACAAGCTAAACCGTAAGCGGCAACTAACTAAAGATCCTTCAGTCTAACTAATACTTCCCTTTCTACTTCCTTCAGACCTCCCAACAACCAGCAGGAGTATAATATAGCAAACACAGTTATATCAGACAAGAGATTTACAAATAGGAACAAATAAGGCATTTAGGCAATTAGCAAGTAATATGCAGTCAAATAGGCAATCTCAAACAATTCATGTAGTATGCTTATGATGCATGCCTGTCCCTAGTGGCTGATGATATCATCTGTCGGTTATAGAGCCAACCCGACAAGTCCTGGTAGCTAGCCATTGGACTGTCCCTCTGTCGTGCATCCCCAACTCGAGTTATACTCATCATAAACTTGATCATAATCATGATCCATATCCATCACCCTCACTGGTGAATATTTATCCATCACCATCACTGGTGAATATTTATGGGGGCGAGCTCATCCGGGCCTTTCACAGTGCCCGGCCACACTTACGACATAGGGTCAAAAGAGCTTCGAGTCTCAACCTGGAGCACATGGTGGCTAGCCATTGCTACTACCCAGGGAAACCCTCATCTCCAATGGTGGAAGTGCAAACCTTCACAATTCAATCAACATCATATATGCATTTATACTTGGCCATAAACATGGCTCCGCCGTAACACGGCAATAATCTAGCCATCCGGCTCACGGTTAAATCCATAACCAGCCAATTCATTAACAATTACGGCCCTTCGGCCCATGGCACAACAAGCACTTCCACCGCCATTCTCCGCATCTCACATAATCATCTTTGATCCTCAATGATCATTCATTTTTCCCTTGCTTCACTCGCAAGTTACCACATTCACTAGCCCTTTTTCTCATGCTAGGCATATCATAATGATTTAAGACATAAGTGGTGAGATCGGAGGCTTAGAAGTATGAAATTTGGCTTTTAAAACTCAAAAATCAACTTTGGGATGAAAACAGGTCCACGCGTACGCGCACGCGTGGATGGCGCTTTCTCGAAGAACGGCGCGTACGCACCAAGTGCGCCTACGCGCGAGGGGTCATTCTGCTAAAAATTTTCTAAGTTAAAAGCTGCAGAATTTACAGATTCAAACCCCAATCTTCCGACGGACATAACTTCCTCATTTTAAACCGTTTTTCACCCGTTCTTCGAACGGCATGGACATCCCGGATCCAATTTCATTTCTAAACAGATTTGGCACAAATCAGAGATCCGTAGTCCAAGTTATGTCCCGTCAAAGTATGCCCAAAAACCATGTTTTCATACAAAACCACAAGGTGCCATTTTCAAAACAAGCCACTTTCAACTCTTTTCAAAATCAATCAAACATGCCAATTTCAACCCTTCTCTTTGAAATCATTCAAAATGTACCAAAATCAACAACAAGCCATCCTCAACTCACACATTGACACTTTACCAAGGTTTCCAAAACCACATCCAACCATTTTAACACTTCTCAATCAAATGGCTAAAGGACAACACAATATCATGTCATACATCCTTCCTCATCCCAATTTCCAATAATACCATTTCCAATTAACCATCATTATACATAATCAACATCATACTCACCATCAACATGGTACCACCCATCAATTCAACCTCAATCATCCATCAAGCATGTATCACAACATGCATTTCTCATATTTCACACAATCAAGGCATCAATATTCATAATCACATATATGAACACATCATATATTTCAACCATTCAACAACACCAACAATTCAATGCCTATCTTAGGGCCTCTAGCCTAAGTATTTCCTACCACATTACATATTAGATACGGGAAACCAAAACCATACCTTAGCCGATTCCCCAAGCTCAACCGGAGCACTTCCAAACCACTTGTCCACAAGCTCTCAAGGTATCAACACCTCCAAGAACAGATTTTATCACACAAAACCCTCTTCCAAGCTTTCCAAAATCACCAATCAAGCTCCAATATTCACATATACACAACCTAAGCCACAATCATCATACCCATACACAACATCTCAATACCCAAACATCATAGAACAACAAATTATACTAGGGTTGAGAATCTTACCACACCCAAGGTCCAAGGAGACAAGATTAACCTTCTCCTTCAAGAGAGTTGGGTCCTATAACATCAAAGAACCCAAAATCTCAACATTTTTGCTCATGAAACTCGAAATCAAGGGCTGGAATTTCAAACAGTAAAACGTGGATTACCTCAAGATTGATTGTATGGGTTTTGTAGAGCTCTCCGCGGTGAACGCGTGGCCGCAAACGGAGCGGCAATCGGAGCTCTAGATCAAAAGTTATGGTGGTTTGAAGATCAAGTGAGAGAAGGAAGTTGAGAGAGTGTTCTTCCCCCTTCCATCTCAATTTTCAGCGTGTTTTGGTGTTGTGTGAGGAGAGAGAGTGCTGAAAACTAGGGTTTTGGTTTAGTTATGTTGGGCCAAGGGCCCACTTTGGGTCCGGTTGGTCCGGTTTGGCCCGTTCGGTCCAATCTTGGTCCGATTTCTATAAAATTGGTACCGAAATTCTCGTCTCAATTTCCTCTATCACATTTAGCCATAAAAATAACATTTTTGGCTTTCTAGAATAAATTCTCATTTATGGGTTAATTAACCATTAATTAACCGGGTCTTACATTCTACCCACCTAATTGGGAATTTTGCCCACAAAATTCAAATTCAATTACCTGAGAATAAGTGCGGATAATCCGTTCGTATCTCTGACTCAAGTTCCCAAGTGTGTTCTTCAACACCGCCTCGACTCCAAGCCACTTTGACTAATGAAACCTCTTTTCCACGCAATCGTTTGATACTAGTATCGTCAATTCTAACTGGAGCCACTGGAAGCGTCAAATCTTCTCTTAACTGAACTGATTCAGGTTCTAACACATGGCTAGCATCAGGAGTGTACTTCCGAAGCTGTGACACGTGAAACACATCGTGCAGGTTCGAAAGATGAGGTGGTAGAGCCACCCGATACGCCACCGGCCCAATCCTCTCCAGGATCTGAAATGGACCAATGTATCGAGGATTCAACTTCTTTGCTTTAATCGCTCTACCTACTCCTGTGGTCGGAGTAACCTTCAGGAAAACATGATCTCCTTCCTCAAATTCCAAGGGCTTCCGCCTCTGATCGGCGTAACTCTTTTGGCGACTCTGCGCCGTAAGCATCCTGTCTCGGATTTTCTTGACTTGTTCAGTGGTTTCAGCTATCATTTCTGGCCCCAACAAGCCTTTCTCTCCAGCTTCATACCAACATAGTGGAGATTGACATTTCCTCCCATACAATGCCTCATACGGAGCCATTCCGATGCTCGCATGGTAACTATTATTGTATGCAAACTCCACTAACGGCATATACCGATCCCAACTCGTCGGTTGGTCCAAAACACAAGCTCTCAACATATCCTCTAGTGTTTGGATCGTCCTCTCAGATTGACCATCTGTTTGAGGATGGTAAGCTGTACTCAAGCTTAATCGGGTTCCAAAAGCTTTCTGAAATGCACCCCAGAACCTCGAAGTGAAACGAGGATCTCTATCAGAGATTATAGTAGCAGGTACACCATGGAGTCTCACAATCTCCTTTATGTATAACCGAGCTAGCTCCTCAAGGGTGTAACTCATCCGAATGGGCAAAAAGTGAGCTGACTTCGTCAGTCGGTCCACAATCACCCAGATAGCATCAAAACCAGTCCTAGTCCTTGGCAATCCCGACACAAAGTCCATTGCAATACTTTCCCACTTCCATTGCGGAACCTCTAAAGGTTGCAACATCCCGGAAGGTCTTTGATGTTCAATCTTTACCTTTTGACAAGTTAAGCACTTTGAAACATATTCCGCCACATCATTCTTCATACCCGGCCACCAAAACATCACCTTTAAATCATGGTACATCTTAGTACTTCCCGGGTGAATGGAGAATCCACTTTTGTGTGCCTCCCTTAAGATATCTTGTCTCAAAGTACCAACATCCGGCACAATGATCCTACCCTTGAATCTCCATAACCCATCTTTTTCTTCCGACACTCTCCACTGTTTTCCTTGCTCGATAGCCGGTAACACCTTCCATAATGCTTCATCATTTTCATGAGCCTTTAGGAGTTCGGACTTAAAGTCACTTGAGATTTCTAATCGGCTCAAACACAAGTTTCCAGATACTTCTCGAGCACCAATTTTTAGACTCTCGAATCCCTTGAGCAACTTCTCCTCTTGAAGCATCATCCAAGACGCATATAACGACTTCCGACTTAACGCATCCGCCACTATATTCGCTTTTCCCGGATGGTAATTCAACTCAAAGTCGTAGTCCTTCAATAATTCCATCCACCTCCTTTGCCTCATATTAAGCTCTTTCTGATCAAAGAGGTATTTCAAACTCTTGTGATCGGAAAAGACTTGGAACTTAACCCCATAGAGATAATGCCTCCACACCTTCAAGGCAATACGACCGCAGCGAGTTCCAGATCGTGCGTAGGGTAACTAACTTCATGAGGTCTCAACTGTCGTGAGGCATACGCCACCACATTATGATGCTGCATCAGCACGCACCCTAGACCCTTCAACGATGCATCACAGTACACCTCAAAAGGCTCGTTCGGCTCAGGTAACACTAACACAGGTGCAGTGGTCAACTTTTTCTTCAATGCCTGAAAGCTCTCCTCGCACTCAGGAGTCCAAACAAACAGAGTGTCTTTGCGAGTTAACTTTGTCAACGGCAAAGCTAATTGCGAAAAGCCTTTGATGAACCTTCGGTAATAGCCAGCTAAACCCAGAAAACTCCTTATCTCAGTTACTGTGGTTGGTTGCTTCCATTCCATCACAGCCTCCACCTTAGTTGGATCTACGGCTATTCCCCTCTTACTCACCACGTGACCCAAAAACTTTACCTCATCCTTCCAAAACTCACACTTAGACAATTTCGCATAGAGTTTCTTCTCCTTTAAAATTTGCAACACGGTCCGCAAGTGTTCCGCATGCTCTTCTTCGGTCTTGGAGTAAATTAGTATGTCGTCAATGAAGACAACAACGAATTTATCCAGAAACGGATGGAACACTCTATTCATGTAATCCATAAACACTGCAGGAGCGTTCATCAACCCAAAAGACATTACAGTATACTCGTAATGACCATAACGAGTCCTGAAAGCAGTCTTAGGGATATCCTCACCCCTCACCCTTATCTGGTGATAACCGGATCGCAAATCGATCTTGGAGAAAACCCCAGCTCCTTGTAATTGATCCATGAGATCATCAATCCTCGGCAATGGGTATTTATTCTTTATGGTGACCTTGTTCAGCTGCCTGTAATCCACACAGAGCCGCATACTTCCATCTTTCTTCTTTACCAGTAATACTGGAGCACCCCACGGGGAAACACTTGGTCGGATAAAGTTCTTACCCAACAATTCCTCTAACTGAGACTTTAGCTCGGCCATCTCTAACGGTGACATCCTATAAGGAGCACTTGAGATTGGTCCCGCCCCAGGCACCAACTCAATAGCAAACTCGACCTCTCGGTTAGGTGGAAATTCCTCAATATCATCGGGAAACACTTCCGGAAACTCACACACTACCAGAATCTGATCCAACTTTTGATCATCACCCGAAACACCAGCGGTTAACAACAGGATACCCTGACATTCGATTCCAAAACAGTTCACCATCATCGAATTCAAGTAATAATTATTCACCACGACCGGCCCTTCTGTATCTTCCGGCATAAAGTACACTGACTTTGTAGAACAATCAAGTAGGACATGGTTCTCAGATAACCAGTCCAATCCCAAGATAAGATCAAGACCGATCATCGGTAAGCAGATTAAATTATGGACAAAATCACGCTGCTTGAACCTGAACGAAACTTTCGGGCATCCTAGCCTAGTTACCATGGCTTCATGGGTAGCATTATGTACCTTTAGGTCATAACCTAAGGTTACGATCTTCAATCCTAACTCATGGGCTTTCTCAAATGCAATAAATGAATGCGATGCTCCCGAATCAAATAAAGCATTTAAGGTTTGACCAGCCATTTCACAGTTACCTCGAATGAGTGTCTCAGATCCTTCTGCACCCACAGCTGAGGTGGTGAACACCCGACCAGTCTGTTGTGCTTTCCCAGCACCTTGCTTTTGCTTCTCTGGACAACTTGCGGCTTTATGCCCCGCCTTTCCACAATTGTAGCACAAACCCCATCCGGCCTTGCATGGTACTCCCGGATGGTGACTCCCACACCTAGTACAAGCTTGATCATTCTGAGGCTGCTTCCCAAACCTTTTCCCTTGGGAGTAGTTGTTGTTGGGCCTCCTAAAAGAACCTCCCCTCTTGAAAGACAGACCTCTAGGTGCAAAGCTCTTCCCTCGGTTCTGTGGAAATGATCCTTTGTGACTTCCTTTCTCAGCGGCTGCCCTCTTCACACACTCTTCAGCAACCCTACACTTGTTCACCAATTCGGAGAAAGTCCTAATCTCCATTGGCCCCACCGAACCGAAAATATCACTCCGGAGTCCTCCCTCGTACTTAACACACTTCCATTCCTCATATTCCACCGGAGTCCCTTGACACATACGAGAGAATCTGAACAGCTCCTCAAACTTGTCAGTATACTCAGATACGGACATAGTACCCTGCTTCAGCTGCAACAATTCAAGCTCCTTGGCCGTCCTAGCAGAAGTCGGAAAGTACTTCTTATAGAACTCCTCTTGGAAGACATCCCAGGTGATATAATCATCACCCTGCTGCAGAAGACGACGGATACCTTGCCACCAATGCGACGCTTCACCTGTGAGCATATAGGTAGCGAACTCGACACGCTGTCCTTCAGGTACCACTTGTGCTTGCAGTGCTCGCTCTATAGCCTGAAACCATGTATCGGCCTCAGTCGGGCTAGTAGTTCCCTTGAACTTAGGTGGATTAACCTTCAAAAAGTTCGCCAGTGTCATCGGGCCCTGAACTCCACCTCCGTCATTACCATGGTTGTTCATCTGTTGACCAAGAGCCTCAGCAGTGGCTTGCATAGCAGCAGCCATATTCTCCAACGCAGTCATAAAGTTCACCGGGTCATTAGGGTTAGTCTCCGGCGCACGAGCATTAGTACGACCTCTCCCACGGCCTCTACCGCGTCCACGAGGCGCCATCTGGTTCCTATACACACCAAACAATCGATATTAAGTTGATCAGTCTCAATATCGGAAGTTTAGTACTTTAAAGTCCCAAATGCATGCTCATGAACGTTTATGCCAACTATATCAAGTAGATATACTAACAGCACATAACACACATACAGAGAATGCACAGAAGCATAGTCAGTCCATTCCTCAGGCTCTACAGGAACGAACTGCTCTGATACCATAATGTAACACCCTACCATACAGAGACTTATGCTTAAGTCATAATTCAGAGATGGCAAGGTATTACGACCTCTAAAATAAAAATTTAGTACGTATAGTAGTATGAATGATTGATTATAACTAGAAGCCTTGTAGAAAAAAGGGGTAAACAAAAACCGCAACTTGAAAGCGCAACACTCCGATCACTAACACAACGAGCAAAGGATAAGCTAACGCAAGATCATATATATAAAGAGTATCAAAAACAGGAATATCAAGACTCAAAATCCGGCTGCGAAGGTAACCGGTTCGAGCATAGCAATATATACATATAATAAAATAAGGAAAACCCCAAGGAAAACCCAAAGGGACACAAATACCGAAAACCTAATCTCCAAAATCCCCTCTAGAAGGAGTCATCACAGTTTGTATTATTTAATGGAGATAAAAGTATCTAAACAAGATATATAAATCAAGATAGAGTCCCGAGAACAAGAATCTTCGCTAATCCAGAAGTCCCCAGCATGCCTCAACGAGAAGCCTCGCGTCCTGCATCTGAAAACCACAAAATCCGCATGGGTGAGAACCAGAGGTCCCCAGTACGGTAACAGCTTCCACATATATAATACATAATAATAGAGGAAAGCCGAAGGCAATCCTAGAACTTCCTCCAGAAAATATCAAAGCTTATAAACAAGCTAAACCGTAAGCGGCAACTAACTAAAGATCCTTCAGTCTAACTAATACTTCCCTTTCTACTTCCTTCAGACCTCCCAACAACCAGCAGGAGTATAATATAGCAAACACAGTTATATCAGACAAGAGATTTACAAATAGGAACAAATAAGGCATTTAGGCAATTAGCAAGTAATATGCAGTCAAATAGGCAATCTCAAACAATTCATGTAGTATGCTTATGATGCATGCCTGTCCCTAGTGGCTGATGATATCATCTGTCGGTTATAGAGCCAACCCGACAAGTCCTGGTAGCTAGCCATTGGACTGTCCCTCTGTCGTGCATCCCCAACTCGAGTTATACTCATCATAAACTTGATCATAATCATGATCCATATCCATCACCCTCACTGGTGAATATTTATCCATCACCATCACTGGTGAATATTTATGGGGGCGAGCTCATCCGGGCCTTTCACAGTGCCCGGCCACACTTACGACATAGGGTCAAAAGAGCTTCGAGTCTCAACCTGGAGCACATGGTGGCTAGCCATTGCTACTACCCAGGGAAACCCTCATCTCCAATGGTGGAAGTGCAAACCTTCACAATTCAATCAACATCATATATGCATTTATACTTGGCCATAAACATGGCTCCGCCGTAACACGGCAATAATCTAGCCATCCGGCTCACGGTTAAATCCATAACCAGCCAATTCATTAACAATTACGGCCCTTCGGCCCATGGCACAACAAGCACTTCCACCGCCATTCTCCGCATCTCACATAATCATCTTTGATCCTCAATGATCATTCATTTTTCCCTTGCTTCACTCGCAAGTTACCACATTCACTAGCCCTTTTTCTCATGCTAGGCATATCATAATGATTTAAGACATAAGTGGTGAGATCGGAGGCTTAGAAGTATGAAATTTGGCTTTTAAAACTCAAAAATCAACTTTGGGATGAAAACAGGTCCACGCGTACGCGCACGCGTGGATGGCGCTTTCTCGAAGAACGGCGCGTACGCACCAAGTGCGCCTACGCGCGAGGGGTCATTCTGCTAAAAATTTTCTAAGTTAAAAGCTGCAGAATTTACAGATTCAAACCCCAATCTTCCGACGGACATAACTTCCTCATTTTAAACCGTTTTTCACCCGTTCTTCGAACGGCATGGACATCCCGGATCCAATTTCATTTCTAAACAGATTTGGCACAAATCAGAGATCCGTAGTCCAAGTTATGTCCCGTCAAAGTATGCCCAAAAACCATGTTTTCATACAAAACCACAAGGTGCCATTTTCAAAACAAGCCACTTTCAACTCTTTTCAAAATCAATCAAACATGCCAATTTCAACCCTTCTCTTTGAAATCATTCAAAATGTACCAAAATCAACAACAAGCCATCCTCAACTCACACATTGACACTTTACCAAGGTTTCCAAAACCACATCCAACCATTTTAACACTTCTCAATCAAATGGCTAAAGGACAACACAATATCATGTCATACATCCTTCCTCATCCCAATTTCCAATAATACCATTTCCAATTAACCATCATTATACATAATCAACATCATACTCACCATCAACATGGTACCACCCATCAATTCAACCTCAATCATCCATCAAGCATGTATCACAACATGCATTTCTCATATTTCACACAATCAAGGCATCAATATTCATAATCACATATATGAACACATCATATATTTCAACCATTCAACAACACCAACAATTCAATGCCTATCTTAGGGCCTCTAGCCTAAGTATTTCCTACCACATTACATATTAGATACGGGAAACCAAAACCATACCTTAGCCGATTCCCCAAGCTCAACCGGAGCACTTCCAAACCACTTGTCCACAAGCTCTCAAGGTATCAACACCTCCAAGAACAGATTTTATCACACAAAACCCTCTTCCAAGCTTTCCAAAATCACCAATCAAGCTCCAATATTCACATATACACAACCTAAGCCACAATCATCATACCCATACACAACATCTCAATACCCAAACATCATAGAACAACAAATTATACTAGGGTTGAGAATCTTACCACACCCAAGGTCCAAGGAGACAAGATTAACCTTCTCCTTCAAGAGAGTTGGGTCCTATAACATCAAAGAACCCAAAATCTCAACATTTTTGCTCATGAAACTCGAAATCAAGGGCTGGAATTTCAAACAGTAAAACGTGGATTACCTCAAGATTGATTGTATGGGTTTTGTAGAGCTCTCCGCGGTGAACGCGTGGCCGCAAACGGAGCGGCAATCGGAGCTCTAGATCAAAAGTTATGGTGGTTTGAAGATCAAGTGAGAGAAGGAAGTTGAGAGAGTGTTCTTCCCCCTTCCATCTCAATTTTCAGCGTGTTTTGGTGTTGTGTGAGGAGAGAGAGTGCTGAAAACTAGGGTTTTGGTTTAGTTATGTTGGGCCAAGGGCCCACTTTGGGTCCGGTTGGTCCGGTTTGGCCCGTTCGGTCCAATCTTGGTCCGATTTCTATAAAATTGGTACCGAAATTCTCGTCTCAATTTCCTCTATCACATTTAGCCATAAAAATAACATTTTTGGCTTTCTAGAATAAATTCTCATTTATGGGTTAATTAACCATTAATTAACCGGGTCTTACATTCGGCGGATTTTTTCGAGTGAAAAAATGTACTTTTCTGTGAAAAAATACGTAATGACGCGTATTGGAAATTTAACCAGCAGTACCGGCTTAGACTGTTTGATACTGTAAGTGAAAAAATAAATTATGAGCCAGAGATATTAAGAAAGTAAACTTGATTATTTGGAAAAGTAAAAATAATTAAAACGCGACTTAAAATACTAATCCTAAAAGTTTTAGTCTAAAATTGAGCCAACGAGTTAAATTAAGTTAACTGGGCTCAAGTGGCTCAAGCCTACACTATATAAACCCCCTTCTCATCATAAAACAACATATTCCTCCCATTTTTGAAGAGAGAACATAGTGAAGAAGAAGAGAGGGCCTTAGGTGAGTGACATTATTTACTCTCAACTTTAATCCTCCATAACTTCTTCTCCGTTCGCTGTTCCGATTGACAAGTCGTTTGCAGCCACCTGTTGCTCTCTTCACCTTCTTCGATATTATCTAGGTATTGTGATAAGTATCTCATTGTCCTATATCCATTTTTGTTTTTCTCTCTGATTTTGTATTTTGGTTTGAGTTTTGAAAAAATCTTGTGATTTTGGTTATTTAAAAATGTTCTAGTATGAGCTATTAATGAGTTTTATCAATTATTTCTATGGGTTAAGATAAAAAAATCTTCAAACCCTTGTGATTTATGAGATTTTATAAATTCTAGGTTGATGTATGTATGAAATTATGTATATTAGAGTATTTGGTGCTTTTAAGTACAGATTTGGAACTTGGAATTAGCTTGTGGAGGTTTTGGGTGAGCCTTGGAGGGAAGAACTCAAGTGATGGGTGTGAACCGCCGTCATTAAATGTACGATTTAAGTTTTATTTAAGTGCCGTGTTGTGTGATGAGAATTCCTAGGTTAGATGCCCTAGGATTAAACTTGAATGGTATGTTTGAATGAATTGACATGTGTAGTGAATGTATAGAGAAAATTGATGTTTCATTTAAGAAATTGATGTAGGTAATTATTGTGCACATATGAATTTGTATTGAATTGATGAATTTGGTTCAGAGGCCGGAAAAAGGTAAGGATGGAAAATTAGTATTGAATGTATGAAAAATTGAAATAATTAATGGATTAGTGAAAAGTGTGATGTTGAGGTGTTAGATTAATAGATTTGAGTTAAAATATGAAGATCGAGTAGGTTTGAATTTGGTTGAATGTAAATGTGTGTTTGAGTTAGTTTGGGATCATTTTTTAGTATTGAAAACTACTTTGTCTTGTGAAATTTGAAAAATTGGTGAATTCTACTTTTTAGTAAAAACTGATTTTTAGCCAATTTCGGCAAGCTGTATCTTGATCCTTGGAGATAAACATTTTACAAAACTAGATTTTTATGAAAGTTCAATTATCAATCTTTACAACGGTTCAAGAATGGTTGAAAAAGAAATTTTTTAAAAAAGATATGAAGATTTGAAAATTGGGTTCAGAAACTGAATTTTTCACTTATAAGTTTTTTGTAATTCTGCAACATCATGCGTACGCGGAGGTGCCACGCGACTTGAGCATTAGGTGTTGCCCAGTGATCTCGCGTACGCGGAAGTGCCATAATTGCAAACTTGCGTACGTGGACATAGTAGGCGTCGCGAGCATAATCTATTGTTTCAATTCTCGCGACGCGGGTGAGGTGATGCATACGCGATATGTCAAAGTTTCACCTCATGCGTACGCAAACCATGCGTGTTTACACACAACCTCTAAATTTTGTAAAAATATTTTTTTTAAGTATTTTAACCATTCTTTTGGCCTTTTTAAACTTTTATACACCCTAATGAGAGTCTAGAGCCTATGTGATTAAGAATAGAGGAGTTGGAAATGAGAATTAAGAAGACGAGTTGGTAAATTGATAAAAGGAGGATAAATCGTGAAGTGACGATGGACAAGAAATAAGGTAATGATGAATAGTAAATGATTATGATATTAAAGGATGAGGATGAAGGTATTTGAATGAGATATGATGAGGGTGAGCTTGATGTTAAGAGGTGATGAACGATTGTTTTTGATTGGGCATGAAGAGAATGGTTTTCAAAATGATTTACTTGCAGTGGAGTGATTTCACTCGTTGCAGTGGAGTGATTCCATTTGCCTTTACTTACAGCAGAGTGATTCTACTTATCCCAGCAGAGTGATTCTACTTGCCTATGATTGTCATGGAGTGATTTCATGTGCTGTAGTAGAGTAATTCCGCTTGCTCCGAACATGTCGGGTTTGGCTGTATAACCGACATATGATATCATCAGTCATAGGACAGGCATACATCATTTGCATATGTTTAATTTGTTTGGATTTGCTCTTCTTGTCTTGACTTGCCTATTTGTGCATAATTAAATGTATATGTGCTAAATGATTTACTTGAATTTACTTGTGTATTATTTGTTTATCTTGCTTGTGTTTACACAATTGAAATGTCCCTCATACTCATGTCGGTTGACGCTGAGGACTGTTTTTGTTGAGATAAAATGATGTGATGATTAACATAACAAAGACGAATAATAAAATGAATTGATAGAAGTTATATGGATTGATGTGGTGGAGTGATTCCACGTGCTACTGATGGAGGTTTGAGGTGTTGCTATGAAATTACTTAGTCAAGTTAGTTGAGAGTGAAGCCATTTGACAATCGAAAGGCTGCAGAGAATTGGGGGATAGTTAATGAGATAAGAGAGTTAGATTAGAATCTCCTAAGTTAGTTGCCTAATTTTGGATGAATGAGAACTTAGGAATGGAAATGACACGTTGAGGTATGGAGCTTCGGAAAGCTTAGTGAGTTTCTATTATAGTGCATTGTATTTATTTGGCACTTTTACTGTACTGAGAACTCATGGGTCGGGGATTTTCATTCTGTATATATCTTTTGTTTTTCAGATGCAAGTGTAGGTGCTCAACAGTGAGCTATGGTTCATTTGAGAGATGACGAAGATCATTGGACTCTTGTTTTGTATTTTGTTTAGAGTCTCTCTATTTTTATTTTGAAAAACTTATATTATATAATTATTTCATTTGAAACTTGTCTATAGAGACTTTATGTATATTTTGGAAGAGATAGGACCTAATGTTGTCAAACTGATTTTTATTCTATACCTTAACCGGCCTAAACTTCGCAGGTCGCGACTAGTGGCTATTTACTTTTATATATATATAGTCTTTATCTTATCATTCTTTACTGCTTATCTTTATCTTCGCTATAAAGACGCGCTTTATCTATCTGTTATCGATACGTGAGCATTATCCATTCGCGATTTTATTTTTCTCCTTTTCAGCTTTCTCGTTTAATAATAATTTCTTTTATATATATATATATATATTAAAAATCTACTTTGAGAGTTGTAATAATTTATTATTATTAAATTATGACTTGAGCATAAGAATTTGATTATTAGAGTGTTACAACTCCGGTCTTTTAAAAGGTGTAAGTACAAACACATAATATTTTTTATTTACTAAATATAAAATGAGGAACTTGTGCTTTTAAAAAACACAAATACTTCTTCAAAAATTTTACCAAACAAAACTATATATACTTACAAATTCATAAAAAGAAAAACTAATATAATGTCTCGGCAGTTTTTTTTTTTAAAATAAAAAAGGTGCCTAATATATATTATATAAACACTCTACATACATATTAATTTCAAATTTTTGTTGGAAATGGAACATGATATTTGTATGAAATATGAAAATTTTTATAGATAGATTATAATAATATGTTAATATTTTATGATATTAGAGTACAAACTAACTTTTCAAATGTTTTTAATATCTTATTTATATTAATTATTATATAGAGTATTTTAGATAACTTTTGTATTAATAATATTTATTATTTTTAAATTTATTTATATCATATTATTAAGAATAAAATTAGACACATTAATAATTATTATATTTAAATGTGATTATAAAAATATTTTTTATGTAATTTTATTAAAACATAGTTAAATACAAAAAATACACCTAAAACAAATATAGTGTCTTGAAATGTATTTAACACTTGAACACAACTCGACCAAATTTACAAGTTTTGTACATATTTAAATTTAAACTAAATTTCCACCCAAACGTTTTCTTTTCTTTTTAAAATTCTTGGTCCCCAACTGAACTTATATTTTCATGACGAAAGTGCCAAGCACGATAGCAAATAAAAAAAAAAAATATTCTATTCTTCGCACATTTCATATGTCACACCAGCTACTATATATATATATATATATATATATATATATATATATATATATATATATATATATATATATATTAATTACTTGTAATAATTTTGGAACCTCTTCATACGATTTAAACTATTCTTTGCCTATACAACACTTAATAATTTCTTCATTCCAGAATTACGCAATTAGTTATAAACTAACACTAATAACATCATTGATCAATAGATTAATAGTAACACGCGGAGCTTGCCCCATTTCAGATAGAAGGATCCTTTTCTTTTGTGATTAAGCTCTTCGATATATAACTCGTCCAATGTTGAGATTAAACTAGTTTCTTCTCTTGTGAATGAGATATATTTCTGGGACTAAGAATACAGAGTATAAATATCTACAAAAGATATCCGAACGCTCTAACTAATATGAGTATATATCTTGGATATAACACAATGAGATAAGAACATACATCTTTCATGGTTTGAGTTGATTTATTTTTTGTAATTTTTTTGAAGAGATGATTGGTTACTTTAAATAATCAGTTACCGACCTTACAATAAATAGTTGTAATGATAATGATCAACTGTATAAATAACCGATGACCTATAACATAAGTTTTTAATTTTGTTAAACTACTAATCGTATTAACTATATTAGATATATATTGAAATTAACTATTAAAATTAATTATTAAGATAGTATATATATTAAAAATATAAAATATAAAATACACATTAAAAATAAATTAAATTATATATATATATATATATGACGGATTTAGATAATATTTTTGTAATTAGATACAAGTGAATTATAGATGAACCAACAATTATTTAAACTATAATATCTTATTTTGTCTCTGCTTGTCAAATTTAGTTCTTAATCTCATATAAAAACATAATTTTGAGAGAGTGGAATGACATAATCTTTTTTAAGTTATAGATTGTTAGGACTTAGGAGTCTCTCAAAATTCCGACAATTCTATGTGAGGACTTTCATGGTACTTGAGATGTCAATTTGTGGTTGACATCCTCTATTAAATCATTTTTGACTTGGTCTTCTATCAAACAGACTCTTTTTTTATTTTTAACATTTTTTTCATTATTTTTTAGCTTTGTTCCACTAATATTCATGTCAGATCCAATGCTAATAAATGGTCAAATTTAGAATTAAAAAAAATGAAATATGTAAAGAAAATTAAAGCATTAAGCAGATATGGTAATTTTTTTTGTGGTTAATAAATAGTAATACACTCATTTATAAGCCTCGGTTACTCTATTATTGTGTGTAGAACATCTAAACATATATCTATATAAAGAGCTCCGACATAAAACTAGAAAAAACAACACTACATTACATATCTTCCTTTTAATCCATAATTAATCGTCTTTACTTAACTTGATATATTGTGCCGGATATGGTTGAGCAGCACGGGAATGACAATATCCGGTGAGCTCAACTGCGGCAAATGTCCCTCGGTGGGCATGACCTCGACGATGGACTTCCCACCGAGCTTCTGTTGCATATATTCCGCAACAACGACCGGCACAGCCAAGTCCTTAGTGCTCTGTATGATGTGGCAGGGCACAGTGACTAGACTTAGAAACTCCCTCATGTCAAATTGAAATATGGTTTGTGCCAAACTTAGAGCTATGTCCGGCCTCATGTTGAACAATGTCCTGCTAAACTCTTGCACTGCCACTGAGTCCATGTCGCCACCAACCACCAGTGGCGCGAAGCCGGAGCACCATGCTTTGTAATTTGAGCGGATTCCGTCAAATAGTTGGGTCAGGTCTTCTTGGTGGAAGCCACCATAGTAATCCGTATCATTTAAAAACCTAATTAACAGGTTTCACAAGCAAAGGGAATACATCAATTTAAATTCATATTGTTTAAACATATATAGTAGTAGATTTTTCATTTACATCAAACTTTATCAGAATTCTAATTTTTGAATTATATCATAAACCTTTTGCTAATAAAAGTGTGGGTGTAGTGATGGAGAGACCTGATAACCTGGCCTAAAGAAAATATGGATTCTACCTCTTAGAGAAAACGCTAACTAATAGAAAAAAAAGTTAAGTAGAAATCGAAACTAATTTTTTACCAGTACTTAAATAATCAACATATTTTTATAAGCTAATATTAAGAAAAAGACTCAAATATACCAGTAAAATATGTGTATTGACTAAAATTATTGGCCAACATAAATAAAAATTACTAACTCCTCGACTTTTTCTTAGTTTTATCTTTTAAAATCTGAAAATAAAAGAGTTTAACCAGAGAACTAACATTCTTTTGTTATTAGCTAACTTTTTAAACTGACCTTATTGTTGTCAATAACTACAGTTAATTAAGATACATAAAAATTCTTCTTCAAATAAATTTGATTCTTCTATAATTGATGCTTGTTTAGTTAAAGTACCTTGGAGAAGCAGAGAGCAAGATAAGCTTAGAGAAAAGATGAGGATGAGAAATTGAAGCGATGACACCAACCATAGCCGAGAGAGAGTGACCAACGAAGATGCAAGATTGAACCTGAAGCTCTTCCAAAATAGCAAGTAGATCATAAACAAATCCTTGGAGAGTAGAATATCGTTCAAAGTCATAGTAATCTGGGTTTGTAGTACCAGCACCCATGTTATCATAAAGGATCACACGATACTCTTCAATTAAATGTGGAACAAGGTGTTTCCACACAGATTGGTCAGTCCCAAATCCATGAGCCAGCAACACAATTTGGTTATTATTACTATTATTGTTATTATTCCCCTCTACTCCCACTATTCTCACGTTGTGTGCTTCTTCCACAATCCCCATGAGTAGTAATACTCCCTTTCTCTTCCTCTTTCTATTTTTTGTGTCTCTCTTTTTTGGTTTTGGGTTGGAATATAATATTTTGGAAAGGAAAAAGCTTCAGTCTATGTATGTGCTTTTTGAAAGCTTTGAGTTAATATTGGCAAAGTTAGCTTCTTTGTAAAGAACCATGGTTTGCTTAAGGAGGGTGGTGTGGGGACGAATTTAAAGAATGCTGATTGGCATTGCATGCAATGATGCCAATGGCAAGTTGCTCATTATGCCACAGAGAAAGTATAAGGAACCAATTACATGTGAAACCAACTTAAATAACTTTTTCAAAATTTAAAAAAAAAATTGATTTTAAAATTTGCAAAATCTAGAATTAAGTTTAGAAACACACGCCATCCAAACTCAATCTCAAATGCGACTTTATGGCCCCTCTGTTTACTCTTCCCGCAGTGCGTGCCTCCGCGTCCGTCCGCCCAACATCTTCTCTCGGTGGCACTGTCCCCTTCCCATACAATCGTGATCGCAGGCGATGCTCCATTGCATGCACGCAGCAACCTCCTTCCATCACACATGCGCCACACCACAACCTCTTCTTCCTTCTTTTCGGTTGTGGATACCTAGTTTTGAATGTTTAATTTTTTTCTCCTAAATTTTGGAGTTTTTTTTAGGAAAAGTTTAGGAGACCAGCAATTTTATTAAATTTTGGCCAGCATGTAACCAGCAGAGAAATGTGAGTCATTAGATGAAATCTCACACCAATCTTACACTATTAAATTATCATTGATGGCTATTTGATGGCTACCAATCACAAAAGTAAGTTGCTGGTCCCTAACATTGCTCTTTTTTTTTTTTTAATTTTTGGACGATATTTCTTCCTCTTTTGAGTTTTCGATAATTTTTTGATTATTTTAGATGTTTGTTTTCTTAGATTTCGGATGTTCTATTTTTTATTTTTTTTGGATTTATTTTGAAATTAAAAAAATAATTTTAAATATCTCTTTTTTTTTGTTAAGTTTGGATATTTCTTTTCGTCATATTTTGAAATTTTTTTATTATAAATTTAAAATTTTTTTTATAATAATTTTGGATAAACTAAAAGAAAACACAATATTTGTAACAAAAATTTTATAACAAAATTTGAATTGTTACAAATTATAATATTTTTGTGACAAAAATTAGTTATTGTTATAGAATAAGAATATTTTGTAACAAGAAGACAATTTGTTGCAAAATGTTCTAATATTTTTTAACAACTTGATTTCTTTTGTTACAAATTATGTTAACTTTTGTAAGGAACTGGTATTTTATTACAAAATTTTTATAAAGTTTTGTAACAAAATATTAAGTTATTGGAAAAATCAACATTTTTATAACAAAATATCTATTTATTTTAAAAATTTTAATTATTTTGTAACAAAAATTTATTTTGTCACAAATTTAATATTATTTGTAACAAGTTATTTGTTTGTCCTAAAATTCAAGAATTTTTTGTAATAAAAAAAATTATTTCAAAATGTTAAAACTTTTAAAGGTGAAAAAAATTGTTTATATATTTTTTTTGGATAATTTTATTTTGTTTCAAAAATTTAATTTTTCTAAAATTTTGTTTTGTATTAATTAAGTATCTTTTATATAAAAAATAAAGATTAAATTATTAATTTTAAAAATTATAGAAATTATTTGTAAATTTTTTAAAAAATTAATATATCTAATCTATACTGATAGTTAACTTTTAATTTTATTTAAAAATAATTTTTTAAATTTAAACGGTTAAAAATAATTAAAAATGGTTAAAAAATTTAAGCCAAAAATTCTAATTTCTAACCCTTACTTAGTCTCTCACTCTCCCTCCCCAATTTTAACCTACTCTCATACACTCAGTCACTCATTCGCATCTTTTCTCTCACTCATTCATGTCGTAATCCTTTCTCTCACCCATTCATGCTGTAGTTCTAACTCACACGCTGCACTTTTTTCTTTTTTTTCAAAATCACCACCTTTACTCTCAAGTCTCTACTGTCGTTGTTTAGTCCAATAGCCGTTATTGTTCTCACTCTCTGTAAGGCCTTGGACTTTTGGAAGTTTTATTATTAATCAGTTTCGCTTATTTTAATTGTTCAAGACTTTATTCTTAAAAATTATTTTTATTAAATATAACTAAATCAGATTTTGATAATTTGAGTTTAAATTAATTAAGGTTCTTATATAATTTTTATGATTTTGGATATTTTTTATATTTAAATTTTAAAAGTTTTAGTAATTAAAAACTAATGAGAATTTTATATAATTTAATTTGAATATTGAGATTTTGAATCTAATTATATGAACAAAAAAAATTAAGTAAAATACTTCTAATTTTAAATTAAAGCAGTTATTTAAAATTAAAACCAATGAGTAAGTTGACAAATAAATATTATATTCTTAAAATAATTTGAATGAATTATATTTGATTTTCAATTACTACTCTACTTTTTAATTTTATCAAAATTCTTACACTACTCTTATTCCGCTTTTTTTCAAACCTAATCCTAACCCTAACCTATTTTTAAATACACCCACACACTTACCCTCACACATGCACACACACTAAACAAAAGAAGTACAAAAGAGAGGGACCAGAGGAACAAGAGATTGAGAGGAGATGAAGAAGGGAAGAAAAGGAGGAAATGGGAAGATGGCGCCGGTGGAAAAAAATTGCCGTTTGCCGTCGTACAACGGCATGGGCGAAGCAAGGGGAGGTCGTCGCCCCCGTCGAGTTAGAGAGGAAGAGAAAGACAAATAAGGACAGAAAATGACAGTGCTGCTGTCGTTGCTACTGGACTCGTCACTGGAGCCACGATCATCTTCGTCGAAGGAGCTCATCGGCGAGCTACATGCCGTTGTTGGCATAGTTGTTGCCGTCGCTGAGCTATTGCACCGTTTTAGGAGTTGTCTGAAGTAGTACTACCTTAGCACTATTTCAGTTTTTGCTTCTTCCTTTCTTGAACCTGTTTCACTTCTATTTCTATTCTGCTATTCTGATTTTGTTGAGCCTTTGCTTTAACTTGGACTTTCTAGCACCATTTTTTGTTGCTTTTCATCTGATTCGATTCAATTGCTTTCTCCTGGTGATGTAGTCACTGTCGTTATAATGGCAAGTTAATGCTGTTGTTGCTGTTGCAGTTGTGGTTGCTACTGTAGTCTTTTCGACAGTCTCAAATTCATTATTCTAATCACTAAATTCGTGACAACTTGAGATAGGAATTTTTTTCTTAAACTTATTTTATTTGAAGGGGTTGTTATAAATTGATGTTTGAATATATATTTTTAGTGATTGTATGAGTCTTATGAATCAAATTAAACAATTTTGGAGAAATAAAATTGATTAAATAATGGCTGATTTTTAAATAATAATAAAATGGATTAGAAATAATGATTAAAGTCTCTTGGTGGATGGATTAAAATTTATGAATACATTTTTATAAATGATGAGTTGTGATTATTTAATTACTCGAACCATTTGATGAATGCCACAATAAATATGGAAAAAAGTAGAGTGTGTTTTATTTGTTGCAGTTGATTTGGTTGGCTTATAATTAATATAGTAAAAATTTATTTGAAAATAAATAAAGTGTTTGTTAACCATGTTATGATTTGTTAAAATTTGAAATTTATCTCACAAATCTAAGAAACTATTAGCATTTGATTTTAGTATTAATAAATAGAATTAATGAAACTTTAAATGGTGAAAATATCCAAGTTTTAGGCAAATTATGCCAAAAATTTTTTAACAATTTTGAATAAAAGTGAGCAGTAAAATTGTAATAATTAATGTTATATATTGTTTTTAATTTTTGTTTTGATTTTTCACATTTACAGGAATGCTAAAATGATGATAATATGTTAGATAGAAGATTCAAAGATGTTTTAATATATTGATGACACTAATTTTTGTAAAATTTTTAACTTGTAGTTGAACTTGTAGAACTACCTTTGATGTTATTTTGTTTTAAAATAATCTTAGTTAAAATAAAAGATGTTTGAATTATCTATGTTATTATATGTTATATAAATATTGACTTGCTCAGTAAATTAGTGAATATATTAATTAATTAAAAAATATAATTTGACAAATTATGTCTATAATTTATATTAAAAAATTGTTACAAAATAAATAGTATTTTTGTAACAAAATTTTATGATAGAAAAAAATTTATTATTATAAAAAATATTTCACAGGCCAAAAATTATTGTTATCACTTTTGTAACAAATTTTAATTTTTGTATTAAAAGTATTTATTATAAAATATTATTTTGTATTGTAACAATTTTATTTTTTATTACAAAAACCTTTTGCGGGACATATGGCAATAATTCTGTGATATTTTTTTTGTTACAAATTTCTTTTATTACAAAATTCATATTTTTTTGCAACATTTTTTTTATAAATACTGCTTTTTTTGTAGTGATGTTTGTTATCATTTGATTTTAGAATTTGTTTTTTAGATTTTGGATGTTTCTTTTCATTAGGTTTTTGGATGTTTCTCATGATAATTTGAATTCACGTTTCCTTCCACGAAAAAACTAAAAAAAATTGCGGATGTTCTTTTTCAATTTTTTTGAAATTGTTTTAAAATTTTAAAAAAAGTTTTGGATATCTCTTTTTTATTAGCTTTTGAATATTTCTTTTGTTATATTTCGGATGTTTTTTTATTAGAATTTTTTAAAATGATTTTGGAAATTTTAAATAAATTTTATAATTTTTAAATGAAAATTTAAAAGAATTTTAGATATTTTTTATAATAATTTTTTATGTTAGTTATCATCTGATTCTAAATGTCTTTTTTTTAGATTTTTTTATTCTTTTTAATTAAATTTTTGAATATATTCTCATAATAATTTGAATTTATGTTTCTTTTAAACAAAATTTAAAAATGGTAATTAGTTGGAATTAGTTATATCCTTTATTAGTTATCAAATGGAATTGGGATTTTTATTTACATAAATAAATTAAATATTTTAATTACTGATTTTCGTAATTTGTAGCGTTTTTACGAAAATGCGTAACATGTCACATTTCATTTATAGAGTAAACGAAATAAACACGTGTCGTGTCGGCAACTGATGCGTGAGCATCTTCTCTATCTTTTCCTAGTGAAAAAAATTTGCACTTGAATTATTAAGTTTGATCAAGATTTGATGTATTTAAGCCACTATGGATGCTACTTTGAGTTGTGCGCAATTCTGTTAATTTCAGGTAGCAATTTGGACGAATTTAGCAAAGTTGGAGCCGAGGATGAAGCAAGGAGAGATTAGAGTTACAAGCCTGCCACACCTACGTCGAACTTGGTTCTTCCCAAGTTCGGCACCAGCATAGAGAGTCTAAGGAGAATTGTGCGTGACCTCCACGCTGAACTTGACAATGGTCAAGTTCAGCGCCAACATGAAACGTTCCAAAGGAATTTGCTCTGCCTCCTCTACGCTGAACTTGGCTCCTTCCAAGTTCAGTGCCAGCTTGAAGACTCTAAAGGGGGAATGCACACACCATTCCATGCTGAACTTGGTTTAATCCAAGTTTGGCGTGGATTCAAGGAAAACAAAGGAAACACACTGCCTCATCCACGTTGAACTTGAGAATTTCCAAGTTCAGCGTGGACCTTAATGAGCCCAATGGTCCCCACTCGTCCCAGGATGCATTACACGTGAAGCTTTGCAAATTTTGATTTAACTTTTATTATTAAAATTAGGAAAAGATATTATTTAGTTTTTAGGAAAAGAATCAGCCCATCGGGCTCATCTCTTCTTTTTTACCTCATTCTGCACTTTACAGTTTTTCAGAATTCTTGTTTTCTCTTTGAACCATGAGCAACTAAACCTCCACTGTTAAGATTAGGAGCTCTGTCTATTGTATGGATTGATACTATTATTTTTCTATTTTAATTCATGTATTGATTTATAATTCAAGAATTATTTTCGTTCTTTATTTTATGAATCTGGGTGGAACGGAAGTATGACCTTGGTTCTAATTGAGTTCTTGTATAACTTGGAAAAGCTCTTTACTTGAACAACAACTTGAAAATAATTTCTCCTAAATTTATAATTATCTGGATTTAACGGGATACGTGACATATTATCCTCTTATATTTAGGTAATTAGAATTTTTGTGGCATATAACTAGAATTGAACTTCACCCTCTAATTGGAATTAATTGACCAAGGAATTGGCGGTTGATGAATTTTAGAGGAGACCAAAAAGGTCTAAGAAATTAAGGTTTAGTCACATATAGTTTGCCATGAATTAAATCTTGCATGAGTAAAATAATTAGTAAGAAAAGTCAATCCAGAAGATAGATATCTCTGAAGTCTTAACTGTTTCTCCATATATTATTCACTACTTGTTTACTGCTTGCTTTTCTGATTCTCTGATTTACTGTTTAATGCTTTTGAACCTCCAAAACACTCTTTTCTGTTTGTCTG
Source organism: Arachis hypogaea (assembly GCF_003086295.3). Classification (NCBI taxonomy): domain Eukaryota; kingdom Viridiplantae; phylum Streptophyta; class Magnoliopsida; order Fabales; family Fabaceae; genus Arachis; species Arachis hypogaea. The sequence goes on along the minus strand of NC_092046.1, from coordinate 34,205,877 downwards.
ACTAAGCCAATCACTTAACCATTGTCGCTTGATCCATCAATCCTCGTGGGATCGACCCTCACTCACCTGAGGTATTACTTGGAACGACCTGGTGTACTTGCCGGTTAGTTTGAGGATTGTAAATTTCGCATCAAGTTTTTGGCGCCGTTGCCGGGGATTAACTGTGATTGACAACTATTAGTTGTTTGATTACTTAGATTAGGCATTTTAGTTTTAATTTTATTTAATTTTGTTCCTTAATTTCGAGTTTTCAGTACTATTATTTTTCCTTAATTTCTGAAATTAAGTTTGGTGTTACCTAATTTATTTTAGTTTAATTTTTCTGTTTAATTTTTCTCAAGAATTTCGAAAATTTTAGCATGCTTATTGATCATTATTTTCGAAAATTTTTAGTATTGAGTAGTAAGTATTTTATCTTATTTCTTTACACAGGTTACCTCACTGGGAATTCTCTACACTCTGACGTAGAGGATCCTATCTTTTCTTGTCTTCTGTCTGTTTATGAGCAGGAACAGGGACAAGGAACCCCTTTTAGACTTTGAATCTGAACCTGAAAGGACTTTTAGGCGGCGTTTACAACAAGCAAGACTTTACAAGGCTGCAGAGTCTAATATGGATCATAATAATGCTGCTAATGCCAATATGGCAAATCCGAATGGGAATGAACAACCCAGAAGAGTGCTTGGATCTTACACTGCTCCTAATGCAGATCTTTATGGCAGAAGTATTGTGGTACCTCCTATAGCTGCAAACAACTTTGAACTGAAGCCACAGCTAGTTACTCTTGTGCAACAAAATTTTCAATATCATGGACTCCCTCAGGAAGATCCAAATAAGTTTATTTCTGATTTTCTGCAGATTTGTGACACTATGAAGACCAATGGAGTGAACCCTGAGGCCTGTGACGCCGAACTTTCCTTTCTTCAAGTTCGGCATAGACCTAGTCAATGGGGCCTATAATCCATTGAAATCCCATCGAATCACAACCAAATCCCCATACATCTGGTCCCCACCACATTCCAAGATTTCCTCCCCTTTTTCCCATCACTTTCACCCCTTTCCATAACAGCCCGTGCCCCCTCTGCCACCCCAACTTTGACCAACCCCACAACTCTTCCCAATAGAGCACCTGCAACCCTGCCTCCCTTGACCACACATTCAACCCCTCTTCCCAACATTACCACATACTGCACCCTCTACCCTTTTCCCAACCCCATCTCGTGCAGTCCCCCCTTTCCCAAAACAAAACCGTGACCCCCCCTCACCTACCCCCTCCTATTTAAACCCCCCATCCAATCCCTTCATCACACACACAATAAATCATATACTATCCTTCATTCCTTCTTTCTTCAGATACAAGACAGCTCCTCCCCTCCTCCTTATACACGTCCCATCTCCCTCCATACCCATCCCATTATACCCAGAACATTACCCTTCCTTTATCCTCTTCACCATAGCACCCTTCAATACAACCAAACCCCCAAACCTTCACCTGTATCACCCCCCACCCCAACCGAACCCTTCCTCCTCTCACGTCCCCTATTCTGTCATGCCTCCCCCTCCTTCCTCAACCCCTTTCTTTTGTCTGTTTCGTTCCTGATTAAAAAAAACAGAAAAAAATATTTTAGCATTAGTTTTTATTTACTACTGTTTAAATTTTTGCCCCTCTTTCTTCTTTCCCTTTGTATTTCCTTATTTTGCTCGAGGACGAGCAACAATTTTAAGTTTGGTGTTGCTGCTCCGCTGTTTTTATTTGGTTTATTTCTATGACACCAAAGACCACCCAACCTTCCAAGAAGAGAAAAGGAAAGGAACCGGCCACCGGTTCTCATGATTCAAGATGCTTCCGCTCTAAGGTGAATGAAGAGCACTTTTATGAAGTTACTAGCAAGAGACCGGTTTTACCGAAAGTGCGGTTCAATCTCCAACCGGATGAATATCTGGAAATCTCGCGGGAGATTCAGAGAAGAGGATGGCAGCTTCTATGCAATCCACACACACAGGTGGGACAATTACTTATAAGGATGTGTCTAGAGTCAATGCAAGAGACCACAAAAGCTTTATAAGGGGAAAAGTCATTGATTTCAGCCCAGAGATTATCTGGCAGACCCTCCAATTACCACGGACTATGCCCTCACTCGATTCTTACAGTGAGAGGGCAGAGAGTGATCAGCGACTGGAGCAAGTAATCGCTGACATATGCATTCCAGATGCCCAGTGGAAACTGGGGGCAGAGGGGAAGCCAGGCCATATCAGAGTTGGTGACCTGACACCTCTGGCTAGGGGATGGCACCATTTTATCCGCCGGTCTATCATGCCCATAAGCAACCGGTCCGAGTGTACTATGGACCGAGCCATCATGATTCACTGCATTCTGTTAGAGAAGCCAATGGAGTTGGCGGACGTTATTGCTGAGCAGATTTACCATGTCACCGCCAACACCAAGGACAATGCCAGGTTGGGCTTCCCACATCTCATCTTCTGCCTCTGTGAGGCCGCTAAGGTTAAGATTGAGAATGACTTCCCCATTGATGCATGGAAACTTGTCTCTCAACAAATTTCTCTCGGCAAGTATACCGAATTGTCGTCAAGTAAAAACTCACAATAGAGTGAGGTCGAATCCCACAGGGATTGATTGGTCAAGCAACTTTAATCAGAGGAATGTTCTAGTTGAGCTAAGCAAGAATTGAGTTGAGATTTGCAGAAAAGTAAATGGCGGGAAAGTAAATAACAGAAAATGTAATTGCTGGAAGTAAATGACAGAATGTAAATGACGGAAAGTAAATTTCAGAATCTTAAATGGGGATTTGGGGAAATGAACATAAAGGTAAATGGCAGAAAGTAAAGAGAATGGGTAAGATCAGAAGTGAGGGATTCATTGGGCTCAGGAGATGTTGTATTCTCCGGATCAAGTTCATTCTCATCTCTTCCTCAATCAATGCATTCATTGATCTCCTTGGCAATCTTAAGTGATTGGATTCCAATTTCTTGGCAACCCAATCTCTCAAATCTTGATCAATAGCCAATTCCTTGGTCTAATTTCTCATGAGAAGAGATGAAGTATGGTCACTGATTATACCACATGTATTTCCAAATCAAAGTGTTGGTAGGATTATATGTCATCATATCCATCCAAACCCCAATTTGGTCCAACATGAGAAAGCATTTCTAGCATGATCTCTTCATTCCTCTTCCAAGGTCCGAAGAGATCCAAGTATGAATAGCTTCTTTTCCAAGACAACTACCCAATAGGATGAAGATTGAAAGCTTTCTAGTAAAATCAAGAGAAAAGAAAGAAGAAGAATAATGAAAACTATTATTGATCCATCAAATTACAACAGAGCTCCCTAACCCAATGAAAGGGGTTTAGTTGTTCATGGCTCTGGAAATGGAAAGCGTAAATGAAAAGTACATTTTCCAAAATAAAACTAGAAGTTGCAGAGAAAGTAAAATACAGAGTGTAGTTCTCCAAAATGCCAAAAGCTCCATATCTAGTTCAAAACTACTCTTATATATACTACTCTTCTGATCTTCTAGTTGGCTCTTCAAGTCTTGGATATGGGCCTTTGGATCTTTAGTTAAAGTAGTTACAGTCTTCAATGGGCTCAGCTTTGCTTGCAGAAAAAGTGTGAGTTAGGCATGGACGTTAGTTAGGACGTTAGTGGCGTTAATGTTCAGTGAAAATGTGGGTTTGAGAACGTTAGTGACGATCACCTTTTTAACTAACGTTCCAAGCCAAAAATGGTCCACGTTAACTTCAACGTTAATGGCACTAACGTGGCCACTAACGTTGCCTCTTGGTCCTTCGCAAACGTTATTGGCATTCACATTTTCCAATAACATTGCTTATCGCCCCTTTTCCCCATGTTAGAGTTCACGTTAGCATAACTAATGTGACCATTAACGTGGGCTTGCCTTTCTTCGAGAGCGTTAGTGACACTTACCTTTGTCACTAACGCTCCAAACGCCCCTTCTTCCCACGTTAGAGTTCACGTTAATTAGATTAACGTGGCCTCTAACGTGGTAGTGATTGCCATTCCCAACGTTAGTGACAAAGGTGAGTGTCACTAATGTTGGTCCATAAATTCTTCCTCAACGTTAGCTTCCACGTTAATGTAATTAACGTGGCAACTAACGTGGGCAATAATGGCTTAATCCAACGTTAGTGACAAAGGTGAGTGTCACTAACGTTGGCAATTCCTTGTTCCTTCCACGTTAAAGTTCACGTTAATGTAATTAACGTGACTCTTAACATGGCCAAGTGTGCCCCTTTTCCAACGTTAGTGGTATTCACTTTTGCCACTAACGTTGGAGCTTCCTTTCTCCTCTACGTTAGCTTCCACGTTAATGTAATTAACGTGGCAACTAACGTGGGCTACAATGGCTTTCGAAGGCGTTATTGGCGATCACTTTTCTCATTAACGTTGCAAGCTTATACCCATTCCACGTTAGTGGTCACGTTAATTAGACTAACGTGGCTACTAACGTGGCTCTTTCTTGCTTCCTTTGTCCTGAAATCAAGCAAATATAGTGCATCAAAGCTTGGTTCTAAATCATGAGAGCATGCATCATCTAATTTATCATTCAATTCATGCAAAATTCTCATAAAATCATGTAAAGTTCACAATGTTTTCTTGAATCAAGATGTAAGTGAATATCTATCCAAAACTTGCTTATTTACTAAGAAAATGCATGAAACTACCCTAAAACAGTAAAAAAAAGGTCAGTGAAACTGGCCAAAATATCCTGGCATCACACATCCCATATGAGAAGTCCATCACAAAGAAGACTATGGAACGTCAGAGGCCTCCAAGAGAACAGGCTAAAGAAAGAGCTGAAAAAGGAGCTCAAGAGGAGCAGCCACTGCCTCAAGGACAATACTTCCCTCCTCAGGAATACTGGCAGCAGCTTGCATCCTCCATGGAGCAGATGAGGGTCACTAATGACAGCCATTGGCAGCAGTACACTGCATCTGTGGAGGAGATGAGAGCGATACAAGATAGTCGTTGGGCACATCTCTATACCACTCTTAATGAGATGAGGGCTGCTCAGGACTTTCAGCGGCAGGAGATCTCTCAGTTGAGGCAGGATTACAGTCGACTGAGAAGACCGTACAGAGCACAGCCTGAGGAGAGAGATCCCCATCAGGGAAATTGAGGTGGCTCAATTCCTTTTCATTTTCCTTATTATTTTGCTATTTTTATGATTAGGTTCCTATTTTCTGCTATTTTTGTTATTGCATGATCAATTTTTATTTCAATTCCTAGGTTCTAGTTTAATTTACTATTTATTTTGTTATTTGATTTTTAGTCTAAAAAGGTGTCTCATGTATTGCTCACTGAACTTGAAATCAAAAGAAAATAAAGAAGAAAAAGATGTAATGCATGAGTAAGAGAGTTTATATTGAAGAATAGTCTTATTTACTTGAATGTGGTGGTGTTTTCTGTGATTCTGAATGCATGATATGAACTGTGCATATTTGAATTTGAGTCAAGGAATGTTGATGTATATGGTAAAGAAATTTAGAGAACTATTATGACTTCTTTGAAATTAGTGAGAGCTTAATCTTTAAAGCAAAAGAAACAGCAAAAGAAAAATAAAAACAGGGTCCAAGGCTCTGAGCATCAATGACTAGGGAGGTCAGACATGATTAAAAGGTCAAAGAGTTGTTTTTCTAGTCATATGCTTGTGGTGTTCTTGTGTCAATTAATCCTTGAGACAGAACATTTAGAGTCGAGATCAAATGCATTTAGCAGAGTATGCCAAAGGCTTTGAGCACCACTGTCTGGGAGTAGCTGAAAGAAAAATCAAAACCTCAAGAAAGTCCCCCAGTTAAGTACTTGTGGTGTTTTTGTGTCAAGTAACCCTTAAGACAGAACATTTAAAGTCACGGCTAGGCTCAAGGTGCAAAGTGCCAATTAAAAGAGAATTGAAGGATATCTACTGTGTTCAAGGATTAAACTGAAGTATAAAGATAAGAGAATTCATAATATTATTCGGATTCTAATTCCGAATGACAATGACATTCCTCTGATTCAAAGGAGAGTAAGATGCCAAAACTATTCAGTATTACAGTAGATAAACCCCACTTCAAGAAGAGACATGAGCCTAATTGAACTCTCACTTCTCATGCAAATTCACATCTTAATCATGTAATAGTTTTGGTTGCTTGAGGACAAGCAACAATTCAAGTTTGGTATTGTGATGCGTGAGCATCTTCTCTATCTTTTCCTAGTGAATTTGCACTTGAATTATTAAGTTTGATCAAGATTTGATGTATTTTAGCCACTATGGATGCTACTTTGAGTTGTGCGTAATTCTGTTAATTTCAGGTAGCATTTTGGATGAATTTAGAAAAGTTGGAGCCGAGGATGAAGCAAGGAGAGATTAGAGTTACAAGGATGCCACACCCACGTCGAACTTGGTTCTTCCCAAGTTTGAAACCAGCATAGAGAGTCTAAGGAGAGTTGTGCGTGACCTCCACGCTGAACTTGACAATGGTCAAGTTCAGCGCTAACATGAAAAGTTCCAAAGGAATTCGTTCTGCCTCCTCCACGCTGAACTTGGCTCCTTCCAAGTTCAGTGCCATCTTGAAGACTCCAAAGAAGGAATGCGCACACCATTCCACGCTGAACTTGGTTTAATCCAAGTTTGGCGTGGATTCAAGGAAAACAAAGGAAACACACTGCCTCATCCACGCTGAACTTGAGAATTTCCAAGTTCAGCATGGACCTTAATGAGCCCAATGGTCCCCACTCGTCCCAGGATACATTACACATGAAGCTTTGCAAATTTTGATTTAACCTTTATTATTAAAATTAGGAAAAGATATTATTTAGTTTTTAAGAAATATATTTTACATTAATTAGGATTAGATATAAAAGGGAAAAGAATCAGCCCTTCGGGCTCATCTCTTCTCTTCTACCTCATTCCTCATTTTACAATTTTTCAGAATCCTTGTTTTCTCTCTGAACTATGAGCAACTAAACCTCCACTGTTAAGGTTAGGAGCTCTGTCTATTGTATATATTGATACTATTATTTTCCATTTTAATTCATGTATTGATTTATAATTCAAGAATTGTTTTTGTTCTTTATTTTATGAATCTGGGTGGAACGGAAGTATGACATTGGTTCTAATTGAGTTCTTGTATAACTTGGAAAAGCTCTTTACTTGAACAACAACTTGAAAATAATATCTCCTAAATTTCTAATTATCTGGATTTAACAGTATATGTGACATATAATCCTCTTATATTTAGGTAATTAGGATTTTTGTGGCATATAACTAGAATTGAACTTCACCCTCTAATTGGAATTAATTGACCAAGGAATTGGCGGTGGATGAATTTTAGAGGAGACTAAAAAGGTCTAAGGAATTAAGGTTTAGTCACATATAGTTTGACATGAATTAAATCTTGCATGATTAAAATAGTTAGTAAGAAAAGTCAATCCGGAAGATAGATATCTCTGAAATCTTAACTGTTTCTCCATATATTATTCACTACTTGTTTACTGCTTGCTTTTCTGATTCTCTGATTTACTGTTTAATACTTTTGGACCTCCAAAACACTCTTTTCTATTTGTCTGACTAAGCCAATCACTTAACCATTGTTGCTTGATCCATCAATTCTCGTGGATCGACCCTCACTCACCTGAGGTATTACTTGGAACGACCCGGTGCACTTGCCGGTTAGTTTGAGGATTGTAAATTCTGCATCAGCAACCGTATTTCGTTTACTGTGTAAACGAAGTGTGTGGAACAATAATTCGTTTACTGTATAAATGAAATATAATAGGACAAACTTGAAGCAGCTATAAAAGGGTGTGCAACCCATTGTATTCTTCACAACAAGTTCACCTCCTCCGCCTAAACCTTTTCCAAACCATTCATAATGTCTACTAGTAGTGTATATTTGGTTGTGTGTGTGTATCCTAATTGCCTAATGAGGAACGGAGATAACGGGGTTGTGTTTGAGTGTGAGAATCCAATGCTGCTGCGCACACAGCGAGTTGCCTTGTTGTCGGAGTTGAAGAGTCTGATATGGAGGCACCTCGATCATAGTGGGAGTAAAGAGATTGGGAGGATAGGGTATAGGATGCTAGCTCCGATGGGGAATGAAGTATTCTGATTTCATCTGTTTTGGCTGCGCGGCGACAATCACGTGCGGCTGATGTTTGACGTTCATGGCAGAATCATGTGTGAAAAAGTGATGGAGCTCTCCGTAGAGGTTGGTGACGTTGGCGGCGGTGGATCTGGGTAGTCGGACTTTGTGCAGGATGTTTGGCCCCTCGCACTGCTGCCTATCCATGTTGCCCGCCCAGTTTATGAGATGGATGTTGACGGTGAGGAATCTGACGACGATTATGTTGCGGTTAGCAACGACAGCAATTCCTCTTTAGATGATGACGAGGAGGAGCTTGTGCCTGAGACTCCGGTGCAGGCACCACGCCGTTATCTTTTGCCTGTCCCATAACCGATTCCGTCTTTGTCGTCGGTGCCAAGTCATTATCATACATTGGACATGGATGCGATGCAAGAGAGAAATCCATTTTCCAACACAGGTGAGGATGATTACATGTTAGATTGGGGTCTGGAGTTTAGGGTGGGCCACATATTTAAGAACAGAGAAGCAATGCTGGAGGGGTAAAGAATTACAGCATCCATCGGAGTGCAAAGTACCGAGTACTGGAGTCTGATCGATTAAAGTACCATGTGCGTTCCCGACAACACCAAGTAGGCTGCCCATGGAGTTTTCGTGTAGCTCTCCGCCAGAATCTCGGATATTGGTAAGTGTACATGTGATCTGTATTTTCAGCCATTACTTTTATGGTAGATGAAGTCGTGATAAAATTTTGGTTTATTCCTTTAGGGAGGTTCGTAAGGTGGGAGGCACGCACACGTGCCTTGCTCCCACAATGTCTTAGGATCACCGACGGTTAGATAGTACTCTCATCTGCCGTGTCATCCTCCCGCTGATACAATCCAACCCATCGGTGAGGATAGCCACCCTACAGGGAACAGTCAGACAAAGCTATCACTTCAAACCGTCGTACAGAAAGGTATGGATGGCGAAGCAGAGGGCAATTGTGTAGATCTACAGTGATTGAGAGGAGTCATATAACAAGATGCCTAAGTTATTGCAAGTACTATAGAGCTGTTGTCCTGGAACAGTGTGTGATCTCAATGTAGTTCCGTACTATGACGGGCCCTGCCTGGTGCGTGAATGCAGTATGTTTGACAAGGTTTTTTGGGCCTTCTCGGCATGTGTGGAAGCCTTCAAGCACAATAAACCATTCATATCCGTCGATGGTACGCACCTATACGGAAAATATGGTGGAGTTTTGCTTTTGGGAGTAGCACAGGACGGTAATGGAAACATACTGCTAGTTGCATTTGCCATTGTGGAATCCGAGACGACAGAGTCATGGTCTTTCTTCTTAACCAATATGAGGAGACATGTTTGCCGACAGGATGGTCTGTTGATAATATCGGACAGATCTCAACTCTCAAGTGATAAAGGCTGCACTGCGAAGGGAGGACAGTGGTTGGCTCCCTCCCAAAGCCTTCCATGCTTACTGTGTAAGGCACATGGCAGCGAATTTTATGTTGCATTTCAAGTCTGCTGAGGGAAAGAGGTATCTGATTAATACTGCTTATAACCCAAGCCGGGCAGGGTATGATTGGTACGTGGACGCACTTAGGACATTGTCTCGGGAGATAACCGACTGGGCCGGGAGGTTCAATAAAGAGATTTGGCTGTAACATTGCGACAGCGGCCGCCGGTTTGGTCTTTTGACGATGAACCTATCTGAGTGCATGAATGCAGTTCTTAAGGGAACGCGATGCTTACTAATTGCTGCCATCGTTCATTGTACCTACAAACGGTTGCAATAATTGTTCGTCAAAAAAGGAAGGGAGGCCCATGCCCAACTTATGGCAAGTAATCGGTTTTCCCAGTGGCTCCTTGCAGCTATTGAAAAGAACAGGGACGGAATTCCGAAGATGCACGTTACCCACTGTGATAGACAGGCGTCCATTTTTCTCGTGGAGGAGCTGGAGCCATTCGAGGGTTAGTCACAGGGTTCTTTTAGGGTTTGCTTGACGGTTGGCACGTGCGACTGCAGCCTTTTCCAGTCACTCCACTTCCCATGCCGTCATGCGCTCGCAGCATGTGCTGCTGCCAGTGTGGAGTGGGGTTCATATGTCCACCCGGTGTACCTACAGGAGGAGGTATACAAGGTGTATGAGAAAGAGTTCCCTCTGATTCCGGATGAGCGGCTTTGGCCGGAGTGGTTCGGAGTGCTAGTCCGGCCTAACCCGGCCATGTGCCAGATAGTGTCCGGCAAATCTGTGTCGACTAGATTTCGCAACAAGATGGACGAAGGGGAGCACCAAGAGAAGAGGTGTGACCTATGCAGGAAGACCGGACATACCCAACGAGATTGTCCTAATTAGCCAACGGGTGACGGGGATATTTAGATTGGTGGTTGTTTATGTTTATGTTTAGTTTATGTATTTGGTTTACGGTTAAGAAATATGTCATTTTTTTTAGAATCATGTAATCATCCTAACCATGTATTTGGAATATTGTTAAGAAATTTGATTTTTATTTATGATCACTTGGGTGTATCTTTATGAAACAAGTAGTGCATATACGACATACGATTCAATTGTGTCGATAACAAAAACATAAATATGAATTTACTACTAGTGTCGATAAAATGTAAATAAATATAACCAAAAATACTAACTTGTGACTACAATATTGAATACTATAATAATAATATAAAGCACAGCTAAGATAAAGTCACACTAATACATGGAGTAAAGTACAAACTACCCTATCAGCTATGATGGTCACCGGGGCCATGCAGATGATGTCTTGTGCCACACGGTGAAGGTCGGATCTGTCGATGTGGTCTGGTAGGTCAGAGATCCGCGGGAGGGTGTGGAGCAGGCTGGGTGTCATGGGGATGGACAGGTTGTGCTGGTGGCTGGTACTGATACACGGGCGGAGGCACCGGCGGTGTCTGATAGCCCACGGAGGCCGTCATCATGAGGCCGTACTCCCTCGAAGGCGGTATCGTATACTGGTACCCCGGTGGTAAGTGTGTGTCGTATGGCGTCCCAGAGCCCGGTGATATAATCGGCTGCTATGCAATCATCGAAGGGGGTAGAAGGCTGCGGGTCGGGCTAAACAAAGCCCTGCTCCCTCCCTGTCTGAAACTGCCCGGTGATGTGCTACATGGTAGGTTGATTAGCAGTATGTATATGGAAGGCCTCATCAATCTCAATCACATCTAACAGCTCAGCCCGCTAACGACTGCTCGATGCTCCATGGTCATGCCACCCGGGTGGGGATGTGTCCCACACATCACAGAGAGTATATGAACCTGAACCCGATCCTGAATGGTGATATGGTGGAAGAGGTGGGGGTGGGTCCTGTGGTGCGTCAGCCTGACCCTGTGGAATATCACCATGATCCTCCTGCCTGTTGTGTAGAACCTATGAACAATTACTCAAGAGGGGGGGGTGAATTGAGTATTGCAACAACAATGAATCTTTTTGCGGAAGTTAAAGACAATATATAAAAGTGTTATTGTACTAGTATTTTTCCAAGAGCTTAACTCAATTGCTAAGCATTTATAAGGAGCTTTTACTTTCCAATAGACACCAACTCAAATAAATTGATCAAGCTTTTCACCAATCGGACTTAAGCTATTTCTTAAGTACTTACGAAGCTACTTTTCGATCACAATTTATTTGCTCAAAGGTAAAAGACAATAATATAGAAGAGATGAGTTTGGAGAGATGCAAACGCTATTTAGAGTGGTTCGGCACAATCCTTGTCCTACGTCCACTTTCTTTCTCAATCGCTATTGAGAAGTTCCACTATTGCCAAGCTTCAAGGTGCTCGCGCAAAACCTTTTACAATCCGAGTCCTTAGTTTCTAACACCTCACGGTATATGATCACCACTTGTATACTAACCCACTCCACTTAGAGACTCCTTCTCTAAGATTTGCCTTGAGTACTTAGTATACTTCTTTGGTATCCTCACCGACTATAGTGTTTATAACTCTTGACTCAACCTTGGAGATCACACTCCAAATTACAAAGTGTTACAAGAAAACAATTCTCAAAGAATTGTTGAGATGAAATGAGTACTCTCTAGAAGAGTGTATGATTACAAGTTTAGCACTATTGAACCAATTGATATTGCTCTCTCAAATTGTGTATTATAACACCTTAAAAATGTGTAGAATGAAAGAATATGAACAAGATAGTTTGCAAATACTCACATGTTTGAAATAAGGCTTTAATCCATCTATTTATAGACTTCCCAAACCTTAGAAACGTTTGGGAGTTAATGGGATGGAGCCGTTTTGTTAAAACTAGCCGTTTTTTATGTTTTTGAATCATTTGCATCGATGCATAACACTTTGCATCGATGCAAATGTGTCTTTGAAGCTGAAATTTGAATTTTCAGCTAGGTTGCATCGATGCAAACATCTTTGCATCGATGCAAAAAGTCGTTGCATGCTTTGCATCGATGCAAGATGAGTGTGCATCGATGCAAACCTTAAAGAATGGCTTAAAATCACTTCAAAATGCTTAGGATTGATCTCAAACTTGTTGGAGTCAATTCCTATGCTTTTGTACCTTTGAAAACAAGTTTTTAAACCATTTGGCTAGCATCGAATTGCAAGATGTGCATCAAAACATTTTGTGAGTGTGTGTTGAGAGATTTAGCAATTGGTTCTTAACAAGAAGTTACCTAAGTCCTAAGACACTATACTTGTCTTCAAATGTTGTGGACTTGAGTTTCTTGTTGTTGTTGTGTTGCTTTCAACTCTTCATTCCTCAACGTTGAATGTTGGTTGATCTTTCAACATGCTTGTTCATTCAAGTTGTTTGTTGGTTTGTCTTTCATGTCGTTTGTTGGTTTGTCATTCATCAAAACCTACGAATACAAACTTCGCATACAAGCAACATGATTTACAATTTCCCCCTTTTTGATAATGACAAACCATTTTTTTGAGGATATGCATTTATAAATGATTTTGAAAGCAACAATAATGCACTTTGTTTTATAGAAAGCTTTGGAGAAGACTTCACAAAAAAATTTTGCAGGAGTTCCCCCTAAATATGTGCATTTGTTCCCTTAATGGGCGTTTATCAAAGAAAACAATTTAGATATCAAAGTTTTTGCTTAGCGGAAGTCTTTTTGAAAATATTGTTTCGCAAACTTATTTCTTCTTTTCAAATCCTTAAACTTCTTCTTTTTCAAAAGTTTAAAATTTCAAATATCCTCAAACTTCTCTTCCCCCTTTTGACATTATCAAAAAGAAGGATTTTGAAATGTGTCATAGAAGCATGCATAAAACAATGAATTTTTTTAAGTTCAATATCTCTATTAATTCCAAGGATGAGATATTCCCCCTTTCAAAAAGAATTTGATTTCCTCTTTTTATATAACAAGCATGCATAATTCCCCCTAAAGAAGTGAAATATATCAAGGCATGCACATTAACTTAAAATAGGTGTACCAAGCCTATTTTGAGTTATTCACCAAATAAGCATACAAGCACTAATCATTAAACAAAATTATGAAGGAAATATCAAAGTATTTAAACCATAATAGAAATCCTTAGCTTACTAGGAGTTAGTTTAACAATTCATATAATCAAATAAACATAATATAAACTTCAATTTGTTGATCCTCCATTGTTTATAATCTTCAAATTCTTCAATCTACCTCAAGATTAATCACTCATTCATCAACTCATAAACCTACAAAACAATGGCTAATTGGATATCTCCAATGCTTAAGTTAGTAAGAGATAAAATAGCAATATAAATACAATGAATTCAAACAAATCATATTAGATTAGAATCCAAGATACCAAGTTCATTTCGGATGTTAAAAAAACTTTCTTTACATAAAGGTTTAGTGAAGATGTCCGCTAGTTGTTTACTAGTTTCGACAAATTCAATAACCACATCACCCTTTTCAACATGGTCTCTTATGAAGTGATGTCTAATCTCAATATGCTTGGTTCTTGAATGTTGAACCGGATTCTTGGTTAAATTTATTGCACTAGTATTATCACATTTGATAGGAATGTGATCAAGCATGAGTCCATAGTCCACAAGTTGTTGTTTCATCCATAAAATTTGGGCGCAACAACTACCGGCGGCTACATACTCGGCTTCGGCGGTAGATAAGGCTACACTTACTTGTTTCTTACTATGCCATGAAACAAGAGAGTTTCCTAGCAAGTGACAAGTGCCGCTAGTGCTTTTCCTATCCAATTTGCAACCGGCAAAATCGGAATCGGAATAACCAATCGGAATAACTTTGGCTAATCTTTTGAATGCTCGAAATGCATCACACTTGTTTGCTAGGAACAAGGTCCATGTAAATCGAGAGTAATCATCAACAATAACTAAAGCATAGTAATTGCCACCAAAGCTCATAGTCCTGGAAGGACCAAATAAATCCATGTGCAAAAGTTGTAATGGCCTTGTTGTTGAAACAATGTTTTTAGATTTAAAAGAGGCCTTTACTTATTTTCCCTTTTGACATGCGTCGCAAAGGACGTCTTTTTCAAAACGTAGCTTTGGTAAGCCAATTACTAACTCTTTAGAGACCAACTTGCTAAGATGGTTCATGTTAGCATGAGCTACTCTACGATGCCATAACCAAGTTTCATCATTTTTACTAACAAGGCATTTCTCATCATTTGAGGAAACTTCATCTAGATTAATCATGTATACATTGTCAACACGGTGTCCAATTAGCACAATTTCATTAGTGTCTTGCCTTTTTATCAAACAACATTTTGAGTCAAAGGTGACTAAGTTTCCTTTGTCACAAAGTTGGCTAACACTAATGAGATTATGTTTGAGACCTTTGACAAGTATAACATTATCTATGGAGGTAGAAGAATTTTTACCAACTTTTCCAACGCCGATTACTTTGCCGGTGTTGTTGTCTCCATAGATCACGTTTCCTCCGTTTGTAGGCTCTATTGCGGTGAACTTTGATTCATCGCCGGTCATGTGTTTGGAGCATCCACTATCAACATACCAATTTGTATCCTTAGCTCCAACACGTACCTACAAAACAATTAAAATTGGGATTTAGGTACCCAAGTGAATTTGGGTCCTTGATGGTTAGTATGAGCATAATGCCCATAAGGTGCCCATCTCGTATCTTGACTACGAAAGTTTATATGTTTAATTCTAGTAAAGCATACGGGTGCTATATGACCTACTTTATTACAATAATGACATATGACATTTGGATTATGCATCCTATGCATGTTTCTAAATGGTTGCCTAGGTTGTTTCCTAAATGCAACATCTTTTGATCTATATGCATTGTGATTATAATTTCTAAATGAAGCATGTTGAGGAGGATGTTTAAAGGCTTCATTCCTTTTAGGCATGCTTGCCTTTTGGGCTTGCGGTTGCCTAATAGGAGTTTTAGCATTTTTAAATTTTCCTTTTTCAAAACCTAAACCTTCCTTATTATGAACATGCTTTTGGTTTTTCAACATTTTATCTAAGTTCTTTGAAGATTCATTGAACTTAGCTAAAGTGTTCTTAAGATTTGTAATTTCATTTTCATGCATTTTACAAGATTTGTATGGATCACTACTTGTGCTACACTTATCTTTTCCAAGATTGATATTCTCATTTTTCAACATCTCATTTTGTTTTAAAAGATCCATATTCTTTTTCTTTAGGAGAGAATAATCTTGGGTAAGTTTTGTGTACACCTCAAGTAAGGCATCATATTCATCTTGTAAATTAAAAGAAGTGGAGTTGTCATTACTAACCTTTTCTTCGCTTGCCATTAAGCAAAGATTTGCAACCTCGTCGTCATCGGAGTCGGATTCATCCTCGTTCTCCCATGATATGTATGCTTTCTCCTTCTTCTTAAATTTCTTGTTTTTGTCTTCCTTTTGAAGTTTTGGACAATTGGGTTTAATGTGTCCAACTTCTCCACACTCATAGCATTTTGGTACCTTTGTTTTGCTCTTGAAGTTTTTCTTCATTGCAAACTTATTGAATCTTTTTAATAAGAGTGCAAATTCTTCATCTCCTTCTTCTTCATTATCATCACTCTCTTCTTGTAGTGATGTTGTTTTAAGGGCGAGACTTTTCTTCTTGCTTTCTTCACCTTTTTGTCTATTTAGCATAGTCATCTCATAGGTGAGAAGATTACCTCGTAGTTGATCAAATGTAAGTTGATCATAGAGCCTTCCTTCCACAATGGCGTTCACTTTGGAGTTCCATTTTGGTGTAAGGCTTGTAAGCACCTTGGTCACAATTTGTTTATCATTGTATTTTGTGCCAAGCATGCTTAGGTTGTTGAAGATCTTGGAGAGTCTTTCAAGAGCTTCTTCAATGCTCTCTTCATCTTTCATTTTAAAATTTTCCCATTCATGAACCAACATAAATACCTTTGATTCTTTAACGTGGTCGGTTCCTTCGTAAGTGATTTGGAGTTTATCCCAAATCTCTTTAGCGGTTTCACATGTAGAGATCTTCATATAATCATGCTCGTTAAGTGCACAATGAATGAAGTTGATGGCTTTATCATTCATTGCCACTTTCTTCCAATCATCGTCATTATATTCACTTTCTCCTTTCGGTACTTGCTTTAAGACGGAGACTTCTCCTTCTTTAGCGCTTGTTGTCTTTGTTGGAATGTGATTTCCATTCTCAATCACTTTCCAAATTCTCACATCTTGAGAACGGATCCAAATTCTCATCTTATTTTTCCAATAAGAGTAATTTGTTCCGCTAAAAAGAGGAGGTCTAGCGGTTGAGTTACCTTCACTAGTGTTGTTGTTGTTAAAGCTTGTGCTTGCCATGATCTTTTCCCTTAAACGGTTAAGTCTTTCAAAGGGTTAAGCTCTGATGCCACTTGTAGAACCTATGAACAATTACTCAAGAGGGGGGGGTGAATTGAGTATTGCAACAACAATGAATCTTTTTGCGGAAGTTAAAGACAATATATAAAAGTGTTATTGTACTAGTATTTTTCCAAGAGCTTAACTCAATTGCTAAGCATTTATAAGGAGCTTTTACTTTCCAATAGACACCAACTCAAATAAATTGATCAAGCTTTTCACCAATCGGACTTAAGCTATTTCTTAAGTACTTACGAAGCTACTTTTCGATCACAATTTATTTGCTCAAAGGTAAAAGACAATAATATAGAAGAGATGAGTTTGGAGAGATGCAAACGCTATTTAGAGTGGTTCGGCACAATCCTTGTCCTACGTCCACTTTCTTTCTCAATCGCTATTGAGAAGTTCCACTATTGCCAAGCTTCAAGGTGCTCGCGCAAAACCTTTTACAATCCGAGTCCTTAGTTTCTAACACCTCACGGTATATGATCACCACTTGTATACTAACCCACTCCACTTAGAGACTCCTTCTCTAAGATTTGCCTTGAGTACTTAGTATACTTCTTTGGTATCCTCACCGACTATAGTGTTTATAACTCTTGACTCAACCTTGGAGATCACACTCCAAATTACAAAGTGTTACAAGAAAACAATTCTCAAAGAATTGTTGAGATGAAATGAGTACTCTCTAGAAGAGTGTATGATTACAAGTTTAGCACTATTGAACCAATTGATATTGCTCTCTCAAATTGTGTATTATAACACCTTAAAAATGTGTAGAATGAAAGAATATGAACAAGATAGTTTGCAAATACTCACATGTTTGAAATAAGGCTTTAATCCATCTATTTATAGACTTCCCAAACCTTAGAAACGTTTGGGAGTTAATGGGATGGAGCCGTTTTGTTAAAACTAGCCGTTTTTTATGTTTTTGAATCATTTGCATCGATGCATAACACTTTGCATCGATGCAAATGTGTCTTTGAAGCTGAAATTTGAATTTTCAGCTAGGTTGCATCGATGCAAACATCTTTGCATCGATGCAAAAAGTCGTTGCATGCTTTGCATCGATGCAAGATGAGTGTGCATCGATGCAAACCTTAAAGAATGGCTTAAAATCACTTCAAAATGCTTAGGATTGATCTCAAACTTGTTGGAGTCAATTCCTATGCTTTTGTACCTTTGAAAACAAGTTTTTAAACCATTTGGCTAGCATCGAATTGCAAGATGTGCATCAAAACATTTTGTGAGTGTGTGTTGAGAGATTTAGCAATTGGTTCTTAACAAGAAGTTACCTAAGTCCTAAGACACTATACTTGTCTTCAAATGTTGTGGACTTGAGTTTCTTGTTGTTGTTGCGTTGCTTTCAACTCTTCATTCCTCAACGTTGAATGTTGGTTGATCTTTCAACATGCTTGTTCATTCAAGTTGTTTGTTGGTTTGTCTTTCATGTCGTTTGTTGGTTTGTCATTCATCAAAACCTACGAATACAAACTTCGCATACAAGCAACATGATTTACATGTTGTACTCGGTCTCCTCCTCGGACTCAACATCCATGCGCTGCCGACGAGGGCAAACCCTATCCTCGTCACGGCGTGCATGTCCCCCAGGATCTCTCGCACCCCTATCCCTCCGAACAGGTCTTCGCGTGTCGTCTGTGACCTGCCTAGCTCGCCTCCGATGGTCAGGGACGCCTCGAAGTAGGTCAAGGATGTCCCTCGGCTGGCTAGTAGTAGGTTGCACATCCTCGGGTAACTCTACTAGCCGAGGGTCGTCAAGGACATCGGGGCCAGATAGGTGCCGCACACGGCATGTCAGCCTCCACCAATCCCAGTACTCCCGGTGGATGGAAATCCGGTGGCTCGGCATGTACCTCGCCCTCCACCGATCATACCACTCCTGATGCTTCGTAGGCCACCAGAAGTCCTCACCCCTGCTAGTGGTAGTTAGAAACCGGTCGATGTTGGCCGGCGGTCCTGGAACAGGCTGCTCGCCGTTGAACTGGCGCTTGACCCTGTCAGCCTGATAAAACTCCACGATGTTGAAGCAGACGAGGGGGACAAACGGACATCCAAGACCCCCACTCTGCCTCCTCTCTTAGCCACTGTGGACACATACCCTGGAACATGGGATCATTGTACGGGGTCCATACAAACTGCAAATTAAACATATGAACTATATTTTAGTACTAACATTAGTTTAAATAATTTCAGTAGGAGAGAAAAACGTTAACATACTAAATCCATAAATTGCATACCTCCTCAAAAAGGACCCTATCCAAATCCCGGCGCCATCGCAGGAGTCTCTGCTGTGGTGATCCCTGATCTGCTGCTCAAGTTTGATCAATCTGTGGCCAACACCAAGTACAACCAGTATCTCATTAGTTGACATTGTAATTGAAGTGCAAAAACAGGTTACAAACGTAGCTAAAGTAACATTATATATACCTCGCCGCCATCGGGAACATTTAGACTGCTTGATCAGGTGGACACCATCAAGGGAACCTCTGATAGATCCAAGACACCAACAGAGGAGTACACCCTGTGATGTCTGTGGTCCGGCGGTGGGCTGCATGGTAAAGGGAATGGTACGTCCACGCCAGCATCGTAGAACCCCATGATAACCTGCGACACCTCTCAAAATCATCTAGAAGCGGCAGTGGTACGCGAAATCGTGATTGTTCATTCCCTGGCTATAGTGCCAAAAACTTGGTGTGGGAGAACGTGATCTCAAGACTTCTTCACAATTCCGTGTAACTGACCAGCAAGTGCACTGGGTCGTCCAAGTAATAAACCTTACGTGAGTAAGGATCGATCCCACGGAGATTGTCGGCTTGAAGCAAGCTATGGTCATCCTTGTAAATCTCAGACAGGCGGATTCAAATGGTTATAAGATTTTGATAATTAAAATATAAATAAAACAGAAAATAAAATAGAAATACCTATGTAATTCATTGGTGGTAATTTCAGATAAGAATCTGGAGATGATTTGTTGCTTCTGAATTTCTGCTTTCCTACTGCCTTCTTCCAACCATGCGTTACCTCCTTCCATGGCAAGCTGTATGATCCTCTCGGATGAAAACAAATCCATATGCGCTGTCACCGCACGGCTAATCATCTGTCGGTTCCCGCTAGCATCGGAATAGGACCATTGTCCTTTTGCACACTGTCACTGCGCCCAACATTCGCAAGTTTGAAGCTCGTCACAGTTATCCCTTCCCAGATCCTACTCGGAATACCACAGACAAGGTTTAGACTTTCCGGATCTCAGGAATGCTGCCAATGGTTCTAGCCTATACCACGAAGACTCTGATCTCACGGAATGGAATGCTCTGTTGTTAGGAGAGGCAATCATGCGTCGTGAACCAGGAGGCCAAGAGATACACACTCAAGCTATTGCAAATAGAACGGAAGTGGTTGTCAGGCACGCGTTCATAAGTGAGAATGATGATGAGTGTCACGGGTCATCACATTCATCAGGTTGAAGTGCGAGTGAATATCTTAGAGAAGAAGTAGGCGTGAGTTGAATAGAAAAACAATAGTACTTGTATTAATTCATGAAGAACAGCAGAGCTCCACACCTTAATCTATGGGGCGTAGAAACTCCACCGTAGAAAATACATAAGTGAAAAGTCTAGGCATGGCCGTGAGGCCAGCCTCCATGTCCAAGGTCTAAGGACTAAACATCCAGAGATAAAAAACTCTCTAAAATAAATCTCTAAAAGTAGTTTTTATACTAAACTAGTAACCTAAGGTTACAGAAAATGAGTAACTAAGTGCAAATAGTGCAGAAATCCACTTCCAGGGCCCACTTGGTGTGTGCTTGGGTTGAGCATTGAAGCTTTCACGTGCATAGGCTATTCCTGGAGTTAAACGCCAGCTTTAGTACCAGTTTGGGCGTTTAACTCCAATTCTGGTGCCAGTTTGGGCGTTTTACGCCAAGATGTTGTAGGCTGACTTTGAACGCCAGTTTGGGCTATCAAATCTCGGACAAAGTATGGACTATTATATATGGCTGGAAAGCCCAGGATGTTTAATTTCCAACGCAATTGAGAGCACGCCAATTGAGCTTCTGTAGCTCCAGAAAACCCACTTCGAGTGCAGGGAGGTCAAAATCCAACAACATCTACAGTCCTTTTTCAGCCTCTGAATCAGATTTTTGCTCAGGTCCCTCAATTTCAGCCAGAAAATACCTGAAATCACAGAAAAACACACAAACTCATAGTAAAGTCCAGAAATTTGATATTTGAATAAAAACTAATAAAAATATAATAAAAAGTAATTAAAACATACTAAAAACTATGTAAAAACAATGCCAAAAAGGGTATAAATTATCCGCTCATCACAACACCAAACTTAAATTGTTGCTTGTCCCCAAGCAATTGAAAATAAAATAAGATAAAAAAAAGAGAATATACAGTGAATTCCAAACTTATCAATGAAAATTAGTTTCAATTAGATGAGTGGGACTTGTAGGCTTTTTGCTTCTGAACAGTTTTGGCATCTCACTTTATCCTTTGAAGTTCAGAATGATTGGCATATATAGGAACTCAGAATTCAGATAGTGTTATTGATTCTCTTAGTTCAGTATGTTGATTCTTGAACACAACTACTTTATGAGTCTTGGCCGTGACCCTAAGCATTTTGTTTTCCAGTATTACCACCGGATATATAAATGCCACAGACACATAACTGGGTGAACCTTTTCAGATTGTGACTTAGCTTTGCTAGAGTCCCCAGTTATAGGTGTCCAGAGCTCTTAAGCACACTCTTTTTGCTTTGGACCACGACTTTAACCGCTCAGTCTCAAGCTTTTCACTTGACACCTTTACGCCACAAGCACATGGTTAGGGACAGCTTGGTTTAGCCACTTAGGCCAGGATTTTATTCCTTTGGGCCCACCTATCCATTAATGCTCAAAGCCTTGGATCCTTTTTACCCTTGCCTTTTTGTTTAAAGGGTTATTGGCTTTTTCTGCTTGCTTTTTCTTTTTCTTTCTTTTTTTTTCGCAAGCCTTGCTTATTCACTTCTTTTTCTTGCTTCAAGAATCAATTTTATGATTTTTCAGATTATCAAATAGCATTTCTCCTTTTTCTTTATTCTTTCAAGAGCCAATAATTTTAACATTCATAAACAACAAATTCAAAAATATGCACTGTTCAAGCATTCATTCAGAAAACAAAAAGTATTGCCACCACATCAAAATAATTAAACTAATTTCAAGATATAATTCGAAATCATGTACTTCTTGTTCTTTTGCAATTAAAAACATTTTTCATTTAAGAAAGGCGATGGATTCATAGGACATTCATAGCTTTAAGGCATAGACACTAGACACTAATGATCATGTAATAAAGACACAAACATAGACAAAACATAAAGCATAATTTTCAAAAAACAGAAAAAATAAAAACAAGGAAATTAAAGAATGGGTCCACCTTAGTGATGGTGGCTAGTTATTCCTCTTGAAGATCTTATGGAGTGCTTGAGCTCCTCAATGTCTCTTCCTTGCCTTTGTTGCTCCTCTCTCATGGCTCTTTGGTCTTCTCTAATTTCATGGAGGAGGATGGAATGCTCTTGGTGCTCCATCCTTAGTTGTCCCATATTGGAACTTAATTCTCATAGGGAGGTGTTGATTTGCTCCCAATAGTTTTGTGGAGGAAAGTGCATCCCTTGAGGCATCTCAGGGATTTCATGATGAGGAATTTTCTCATGCTCTTGTTGAGGTCCATGAGTGGGCTCTCTTGTTTGCTCCATCCTTTTCTTAGTGATGGGCTTATCCTCTTCAATGAGGGTGTCTTCCTCTATGACAACTTCAGCTGAATTGCATAGGTGACAAATGAGATGATGGAAAGCTAACCTTGACAAAGTAGAGGGCTTATCCGCCACCTTGTAGAGTTCTAGAGATATGATCTCATGAACTTCTACTTCCTTTCCATTCATGATACTATGGATCATGATAGTCCGGTCTATTGTAACTTCAGACCGGTTGCTAGTAGGAATGATAGAGCGTTGGATGAACTCCAACCATCCCCTAGCCACAGGTTTGAGGTCAAGCCTTCTTAGCTGAACCGGCTTGCCTCTTGAATCTGTTTTCCATTGAGCGCCTTCCACCCAAATGTCCCTAAGGACTTGGTCCAACCTTTGATCAAAATTGACCCTTCTAGTGAAAGGGTGAGGATCTCCTTGCATCATTGGCAAGTTGAATGCTAGCCTCACATTTTTGGGACTAAAATCCAAGTAGTTTCCCCGAACCATTGTGAGCCAATTCTTTGGGTTCGGGTTCACACGTTGATAATGGTTCTTAGTGATCTATGCATTAGCATAGAACTCTTGAACCATTAAGATCCCGACTTGTTGAATGGGGTTGGTGAGAATTTCCCAACCTCTTCTTCGAACTTCATGTCGGATCTCCGGATATTCACTCTTTTTGAGCTTAAAGGGGACCTTGGGGATCACCTTTTTCTTGGCCACAACTTCATAGAAGTGGTCTTGATGGATCTTTGAGATGAATCTTTCCATCTCCCATGACTCGGAGGTGGAAGCAATTGCCTTCCCTTTCCTCTTTCTAGAGGTTTCTCCAGCCTTAGGTGCCATTAGTGGTTATGGAAAATGGTGCACGAAATTGTGATCCCTAAGGTTGTAAAATTTGTTGTTCGTTCTCTCCCTGGTAATGGCGCCAAAAACTGGTGCACCATACCATGGTCCAAACATAACTTCACAACTTCGCACAACTAACCAGCAAGTGCACTGGGTCATCCAAGTAATAAACCTTACGTGAGTAAGGGTCGATCCCACAGAGATTGTTGGTATGAAGCAAGCTATGGTCATCTTGTAAATCTCAGTCAGGCGGATAATAATTGATTATGGAGTTTTCGAAAATAAATAATAAATAAATAGAAAATAAAGATAGAAATACTTATGTAATTCATTGGTGAGAATTTCATATAAGCGTATAGAGATGCCTTCATTCTTCTGAACTTCTGCTTTCCTGCTGTCTTCATCCAATCAGTCCTACTCCTTTCCATGTCAAGCTTTATGTAAGGGCATCACCGTTGACAATGGCTACATCCCATCCTCCCTTGTGAAAATGGTCCAATGCGCTGTCACTGCATGGCTAATCATCTGGAGGTTCTCGATCATACTGGAATAGGATTTACTATCCTTTTGCGTCTGTCACTACGCCCAGCATTCGCGAGTTTGAAGTTCGTCACAGCCATCCCTTCCCAGATCCTACTTGGAATACCACAGACAAGGTTTAGACTTTCCGGATCTCAGGAATTACCATCCATGGGTTCTAACTTATACCACGAAGACACTTAATAACTCGGACTCGGTCCCCTGTATTAGATATCCAAGAGATATCCATTCAATAGAAGGTAGAACGGAAGTGGTTGTCAGGCACGCGTTCATAGAGAATGATGATGATTGTCACGTTCATCACATTCATGTTGAAGTGCGAATGAATATCTTAGAAGCGGAATAAGTTGAATTGAATATAAAACAGTAGTACTTTGCATTAAATCATGAGGAATAGCAGAGCTCCACACCTTAATCTATGGAGTGCAGAAACTCTACCGTTAAAAAATACATAAGTGAATATAAGGTAAGCATGGCCGAGTGGCCAGCCTCCCATGGAGGTCTAGAGATCTAAAAAAATGATCAAAAGATGATCCGAAGATGTCAATACAATAGTAAAAAGTCCTATTTATACTAAACTAGTTACTAGGGTTTACAGAAGTAAGTAATTGATGCATAAATCCACTTCCGGAGCCCACTTGGTGTGTGCTTGGGCTGAGCTTGAAGTTTACACATGGAGAGGTCATTCTTGGAGTTGAACGCCAGTTTGTAACGTGTTTCTGGCGTTTAACTCCAGACTACAGCGTAGAACTGGCGTTCAACACCCTTTTGCGTCATCTAAACTCGACCAAAGTATAAACTATTATATATTGCTGAAAAGCCCTGGATGTCTACTTTCCAACGCAATTGGAAGCGCGCCATTTTGATTTCTGTAGCTCCAAAAAATCTACTTTGAGTGCAGGGAGGTCAGAATCCAACAACATCAGCAGTCCTTCTTCAACCTCTGAATCTGATTTTTGCTCAAGTCCCTCAATTTCAGCCAGAAAATACCTGAAATCACAGAAAAACACACAAACTCATAGTAAAGTCCAGAAATGTGAATTTAACATAAAAACTAATAAAAACATCCCTAAAAGTAACTAGATCCTACTAAAAACATACTAAAAATAATGCCAAAAAGCGTATGAATTATCCGCTCATCAGAAAACAAAAAGCTTTAGCTTTTCCCACACCAAACTTAGAATGGTTGCTCATCCTTGAGCAAAAGAAGAAAGAAATGAGTAGAAGAAGAAGAAATGGAGGAGATGGAGGGGGTGTGAATTCGGCCAAGGGTGTAGTAGTGTGTATGTTGTGTGAAGATGAAGGTGGTAAGGAGGGGGTATTTATAGGGTAAGGGAGAGAGGGTATTCGGCCATGTGTGGGTGGATTTGGGAGGGAAATGGTTTGAATTTGAATGGTGAGGTATGTGGGGTTTAATGATGGATGGATGTGAGTAGTGAAGAAAATATGGGGAAGAGGGTAGGATTTGATAGGTGAGGGGTATTTAGGGAGGAGTTAATGATGGGATTGGTCAATGGTATTTAGGGAAGAGTGTTATAGAAAGGTGTGAAGACGAGAGAAGAAGAAGTGGGGTAAGTGGGGATCCTGTGGGGTCCATAGATCCCGAGGTGTCAAGGAATTTGAGTCCCTGCACCAATCTGGCGTTCAAACGCCCATTCTGTGCCAAATTTGGTATTTAACGTGAGCTTTGCTACCTTTTCTAGCGTTAAACGCCAGCCCTGCTACCTTTCCTGGCGTTAAACGCCACTCTGCTGCCCATTTCTGGCGTTAAACGCCAGCCAGATGCCAGTCAGCCCTTTCTGGCGTTAAACGCCCAGCGTGCTGCCCATTATGGCGTTTAACACCCAGAATACTGCCAGGCTGGGTGTTAAACGCCCATTCTGCTATCCTTACTGGCGTTTAAACGCCAGTAAGCTTGTCCTCCAGGGTGTGTTGTTTTTAATACTGTTTTTCATTCTATTTTTGAATTTTTTTTTGTTGTTTTTGTGACTTCACATGATCATCAACCTAAAGAAAACATAAAATAGCAATGGAAAATAAATAAATAAAATTAAATAACATTGGGTTGCCTCCCAACAAGTGCTTCTTTAATGTCAATAGCTTGACAGTGAGCTCTTATAGAGCTTCACAGAGACTCAAAGCTTGATGTTGGCCTCCCAACACCAAACTTAGAAGTTGAGTGTGGGGGATCTGTTTGACTCTGTATTGAGAGAAGCTTTTCATGCTTCCTCTCCATGGTTACAGAAGAAGATCCTTGAGCCTTAAATACAAGGTAGTCCTCATTCATTTGAAGGACTAACTCTCCTCTGTCCACATTAATCACAGCTCTTGCTGTGGCTAGGAAGGGTCTTCCAAGGATGATGGATTCATCTTCATCCTTCCCAGTATCTAGGATTATGAAGTCAGCAGAGATGTAATAGCCTTCAACCTTCACTAAGACATCCTCTACAAGTCCATAAGCCTGTTTCCTTGAATTGTCTGCCATCTCTAGTGAGATTCTTGCAGCTTGCACCTCAAAGATCCCTAGTTTCTCTATTACAGAGAGGGGCATGAGGTTTATCCCTGACCCCAGGTCACACAGAGCCTTCTCAAAGGTCATGGTGCCTATGGTACAAGGTATTAAGAACTTTCCAGGATCCTATTTCTTTTGAGGTAATTTCAGTTAAACCAGATCATTTAGTTCATTGATGAGCAATGGGGGTTCATCCTCCCAAGTCTCATTACCAAATAACTTGGTATTCAGCTTCATGATTGCTCCTCGATATTGAGCAACTTGCTCTTCAGCAATATCTTCATCCTCTTCAGAGGAAGAATACTCATCAGAGCTCATGAATGACAACAGTAAGTTTAGTGGAATCTCTATGGTCTCTATATGAGCCTCAGATTCCTTGGGTTCATCATTAGGGAACTCCTTAGTGGCTAGTGGACGTCCATTGAGGTCTTCCTCATTGAAAATCACTGCATTTTCTTCCTCTCCAGGTTCGGCCATGTTGGTTATAGTTATGGCCTTGCACTCTCTTTTTGGATTCTCTTCTGTATTGCTTGGGAGAGTACTAGGAGGGAGTTCAGTAACTCTTTTACTCAGCTGACCCACTTGTGCCTCCAAATTTCTAATGGAGGACCTTGCTTCAGTCATGAAACTGAGAGTGGTCTTAGATAGATCAGAGACTACAGTTGCTAAGTCAGAGTGGCTCTGCTTAGAATTCTCTAGTATATTACTGAGAAGATGATGGAAAAGGTTTGCTATTGCCAAACCTATCTCTCCCACCATTATTGTTACTGAAGCCTTGATTAGGCTTCTGTTGATCCTTCCATGAGAAATTTGGATGATTCCTCCATGAAGGATTATAGGTGTTTTCATAGGGTTTTTCCATGTAATTCACCTCTTCCATTGCAAGATTCTCAGGGTCATAAGCTTCTTCTTTAGAGGAAACTTCCTTAGTACTGCCTGTTGCAGCTTGCATTCCAGACAGACTCTGAGAAATCATATTGACTTGCTGAGTCAATATTTTGTTCTGAGCCAATATTGCATTCAGAGTATCAATCTCAAGAACTCCTTTCTTCTGAGTTGTCCCATTATTTACAGGATTCCTTTCAGAAGTGTACATGAACTGGTTATTTGCAACCATTTCAATGAGTTCCTGGGCTTCTGTAGGCGTCTTCTTCAGATGAAGAGATCCTCCAGCAGAGTGGTCCAATGACATCTTGGACAATTCAGATAGACCATCATAGAATATACATATGATGCTCCATTCTAAAAATATGTCAGAAGGACACCTTCTGATCAATTGCTTGTATCTTTTCTAAGCTTCATAGAGGGATTCACCTTCCTTCTGTCTGAAGGTTTGGACTTCCACTCTAAGCTTACTCAATTTTTGAGGTGGAAAGAATTTGGCCAAGAAAGCATTGACCAATTCTTCCCAAGAGTTCAGGCTATCTTTAGGTTGTGAGTCCAACCATGTCCTAACTCTGTCTCTTACAGCAAAAGGAAAAAGTATAAGTCTGTAGACCTCAGGATTAACCCCATTGGTCTTAACAGTGTCACAGAGTTGCAAGAATTCAGCTAAAAACTTATGAGGATCTTCCAATGGAAGTCCATGAAACTTGCAATTCTGTTGTATCAGAGAAAATAATTGAGGCTTAAGCTCAAAGTTGTTTGCTCCAATTGCAAGAATTGAGATACTCCTTCCACATAAGTCAGAAGAGGGTGCAATAAAGTCACCAAGCATCTTCCTTGCATCTCCACCATTTTTTGGGTTCGGCCATCTCTTCTTCTTTTCCGAAAAATTCTGTTAGGTCCTCTCTAGAGTGTTGTGCTTTAGCTTCTCTTAGCTTCTTCTTTAGAGTCCTTTCAGGTTCCGGATCAGCTTCAACAAGAATGTTCTTATCCTTGCTCCTGCTCATATGAAAAAAAGAGAACAGAAAAGAATAGGAATCCTCTATGTCACAGTATAGAGATTTCTTTATGTGAGTAGAAGAATAGAAGAGTAGAATAAAGAAGAGAGAAGATGAAGAATTCGAACACAGAGAGGGAGAGAGGGTTCGAATTATAAGAAGAAGAGAAGTGTTAGTAAATAAATAAATAAATAGAAAGAGATGAGAGAGAGAGAGAGAGAGAGAGAGAGAGAGAATTCGAATTGTCTTTTTGTTTCATATTTTGTTTTTATTTTAATTATTAGTTAGAATTCAAAAATTATAAAAAGGAATAAAATTAAAATTAAAATTTAAAATAATTAGTTAATTAAAAAGAATTTTGAAAAAGTGGTGAGGAGTTTTCGAAAATAAGAGAGAGAAAAGTAGTTAGGTAGTTTTAAAAAAGACAAGAAATAGTAAACTTTTAAAAAAATCAAACAAAAAGTCAAGTAGTTAATTGAAAAAGATTTGAAAATCAATTTTGAAAAGATAAGAAGTTAGAAAAGATTTTGAAATTGATTTTGAAAAATATATGATTGAAATTTATTTTGAAAAAGATTTGAAAAGGAAATTAAAAAGATTTGATTTTTGAAATTAAAGTTGATTACTTGACTAATAAGAAACTAAGAGATATGATTTTAGAATTTAAAGATTGATCCTTTCTTAATAGGCAAGTAACAACTTGAAATTTTTGAATCAAAATATTAAATGTTAGAATTAATTTAAAAAATATGAAACAAAATTAAGAAAAAGATTTTGAAAAAGATTTGAAAAAGATATAATTTTTAATTTGAAAATTTGACTTGACTCATAAGAAACAATTAAATTTTTAAAACTTTTTGACTAAATCAATCAAAAATTTCGAAATTTATGAGAAGAATAAGGGAAAGATATTTTTTTATTTTTGAATTTTAATGAGGAAAGAGAAAAACATCAAAATGAAACATGACATAAAAATTATGAATCAAAACAAGAAAAATATGCAAGAACACTTTGAATGCCAAGATGAACACCAAGAACACTTTGAAGATCATGATGAACATCAAGAACATATTTTTGAAAATTTTTAAGAAAAGAAAAACATGGATACCAAACTTAAAAATTTTTAAACTTTAGACACTAATAAATCAAAAATGCATATGAAAAATAAGGAAAGACACAAAACAAGAAAATGTAAAGATCAAACAAAGACAATCATCAAGAACAACTTGAAGATCAATGAAGAACACAAGGCATGTATTTTTCGAAAATTAAAGCAAAATTAAAAAGATGCAATTGACACCAAACTTAAAACTTGACACAAGACTCAAACAAGAAATATAAATTTTTTTGGTTTTTATGGTTTTATTAATTTTTTTTGTATTTTTCAAAAATATTTTGGAAAAAAAAAATAAGAAATTCAAAATTTTTAATGAGAATTCCAGGAATCATGCAATGCTAGTCTAAAGCTCAGGTCTAAAAATTTAGACATGACTTAATAGCCAACCAAGCTTTATGTGAAAGCTTCGGTCCAAAAGATTAGACATGGCCAATGGCCAGCCAAGCTTCAGCAGAGCATTACTTACAACAGTCAAATTGATGGGAATCAAAAAGCTCCTGCAATGATAAGTGGAAGCCTCGGTCCAAAAAAAAAATTTAGACATGGCTTAACAGCCAGCCAGGCTTCAACAGATCATGATGAAACTCTAGAATTCATTCTTAAAAATTCTGAAGAATTTTTAGAAAACTAAGTATTATTATTGATATTTTTTGAATTATTTTTCGAAAATAAAATTAAAAATAAAATGCTTAAACATAAAATAAAATTACTTAATCTGAGCAATAAGATGAACCGTCAGTTGTCCAAACTCGAACAATCCCCGACAACGGCGCCAAAAACTTGGTACGCGAAATCGTGATTGTTCATTCCCTGGCTATAGTGCCAAAAACTTAGTGTGGAAGAACGTGATCTCAAGACTTCTTCACAATTCCGTGTAACTGACCAGCAAGTGCACTGGGTCGTCCAAGTAATAAACCTTACGTGAGTAAGGGTCGATCCCACGGAGATTGTCGGCTTGAAGCAAGCTATGGTCATCCTTGTAAATCTCAGTCAGGCGGATTCAAATGGTTATAAGATTTTGATAATTAAAATATAAATAAAACAGAAAATAAAATAGAAATACTTATGTAATTCATTGGTGGGAATTTCAGATAAGCGTTTGGAGATGCTTTGTTACTTCTGAATTTCTGCTTTTCCTACTGCCTTCTTCCAACCATGCGTTACCTCCTTCCATGGCAAGCTGTATGATCCTCTCGGATGAAAACAAATCCATATGCGGCTGTCACCACACGGCTAATCATCTGTCGGTTCCCGCTAGCGTCGGAATATGACCATTGTCCTTTTGCACACTGTCACTGCGCCCAACATTCACAAGTTTGAAGCTCATCACAGTCATCCCTTCCCAGATCCTAGTCGGAATACCACAGACAAGGTTTAGACTTTCCGGATCTCAGGAATGCTGCCAATGGTTCTATCCTATACCACAAAGACTCTGATCTCACGGAATGGAATGCTCTGTTGTCAGGAGAGGCAATCATGCGTCGTGAACCAGGAGGCCAAGAGATACACACTCAAGCTATTGCAGATAGAACGGAAGTGGTTATCAAGCACGCGTTCATAAGTGAGAATGATGATGAGTGTCATGGGTCATCACATTCATCAGGTTGAAGTGCGAGTGAATATCTTAGAGAAGAAGTAGGCGTGAGTTGAATAGAAAAACAATAGTACTTGTATTAATTCATGAAGAACAGCAGAGCTCCACACCTTAATCTATGGGGTGTAGAAACTCCACCGTAGAAAATACATAAGTAAAAAGTCTAGGCATGGCCGTGAGGCCAGCCTCCATGTCCAAGGTCTAAGGACTAAATGTCCAGAGATAAAAAACTCTCTAAAATAAATCTCTAAAAGTAGTTTTTATACTAAACTAGTAACCTAGGGTTACAGAAAATGAGTAACTAAGTGCAAATAGTGCAGAAATCCACTTTCGGGGCCCACTTGGTGTGTGCTTGGGCTGAGCATTGAAGCTTTCACGTGCATAGGCTGTTCTTGGAGTTAAATGCCAACTTTAGTGCCAGTTTGGGCGTTTAACTCCAATTCTGGTGCTAGTTTGGGCGTTTTACGCCAAAATATTGTAGGCTGACTTTGAACGCCAGTTTGGGCCATCAAATCTCGGGCAAAGTATGGACTATTATATATTTCTAGAAAGACCAGGATATCTAATTTTCAACGCAATTGAGAGCGCGCCAATTGGTCTTCTGTAGCTCCAGAAAATCCACTTCGAATGCAGGGAGGTCAGAATCGAACAGCATCTGCAGTCCTTTTTCAACCTCTGAATACGATTTTTGCTCAGGTCCCTCAATTTCAGCCAGAAAATACCTGAAATCACAGAAAAATACACAAACTTATAGTAAAGTCCAGAAATGTGATTTTTAAATAAAAACTAATAAAAATATAATAAAAAATAATTAAAACATACAAAAAACTATGTAAAAACAATGCCAAAAAGGATATAAATTATCCGCTCATCAGGCAGCTACTTGAGATAAATGGTGTTGTTTGATTTATCAGTCAGTAAGTATCCCCCGATCATCAGCATGATGTAGCACCTCGCATAATGTCGCAAGGTGTCCGGATCGGATGTATCCGGCGGCATCTGTCGTAGCCGATCGCGCTACCATGTCACCTTCAGCGAGAAAGCCTCTCTTCTCTAAGCTCCCTGCTGGACAACTACAGGTGGCCTGGCCCCGAGTAAACGCTCGACCAACTCCCAAGCCCCAGTGTGGTAGTGAGCCTGGAAGTCACGAAAGCAACCACCAACGGGATCACCATCTGTGCGTAATCCGAGGTGGTAGATGACGTCCTGCACGCTGATCGTACACTCATCTCATGGCATGTGGAATGTGTGAGTCTCCGGTCGTCAGCGCTCTACGAATGTTGTGATCATCGCGTTATCGAACATGAAGTCTCTCAGTGGGATGGCGTCTCCAAAACCAGCCTCCCTCAGGTACGGGAGAATGGCATCGGATGGTGGGACTCTGTGGCTAACTCTCCGAGGCAGAAGTAGTCGTCCCAACTGGTAAACAACTATATAAAAATGTTTTCACATTACATGCGGGCCTCTCGGTCATGTTACTTTAAACTTAATACATAAAAATTTAATATATTCTTGCATATATAATATGATATTTAATGAAAAAATAATTACATTTATTAAATGGTACATAACATAATTAAATGTGTTCGTATACTTAGTTTAAATTTCGGTGACATAAATTACATTGCTAAAAGGTTTTCGATTTTAACATACATTATATCATGCAATAAAGTAGCGTACACCAACTGAATTCCTTACTCAAAGTTCCTCTAACATCCTACAAACATATTCGACCTACTGACAACTACATATTGCTATAACTAGAATCTATTTAGACACTACTTCTACAATGAACTACGTATAGGGCTAACATGGCAACTTGTCTCACGTACTATAAAAATAAATAATAAAATAAACAGCAACACCAACCTCAAAGTCCTCTGCCCCGGCAACATGTCATGTGGCGTTTAGCCTGTTAATGTCCGCATCGTCCGCCATAATGTTCAACTGAGCCGCTGGTTTGGTCAAACAAGGATAAAATGAATAAAAAAAGTAAGGTAAACAGTAACTTTTGACTTCTTTAATGACTGTGAACGAAACCCCTTAAATAGACGTCACTGAGCCTATTTCATTTACAGAGTAAACGAATTGAAATTAGGCGTATTTCATTTACACTGTAAACGAAATAGGGGCGTTGAAGAACACGTGTACACACGTCATAGGACCGCCCGTTTACAACCTTATTTCGTTTACTGTGTAAATAAAATACGCCTAATTTCAATTCGTTTATTTTGTAAACAAAATGTGACATGTTACACATTTTCGTAAAAATGCTTCAAATTACGGAAATCGATAATTAATATATTTAATTTATTTATATAAATAAAAAATCCAATAGAATTATATTGCATATTGTGAAAGGTACGATGTCACGTTAGGAGACTAAAGA
This sequence comes from Arachis hypogaea, assembly GCF_003086295.3. NCBI lineage: Eukaryota > Viridiplantae > Streptophyta > Magnoliopsida > Fabales > Fabaceae > Arachis > Arachis hypogaea. The sequence goes on along the minus strand of NC_092046.1, from coordinate 34,172,312 downwards.
GAAAATCTTTTGGGTTATTAACTTTTTCATTATTAGTTGTGTGTGCATTATTTACGCACATTGTAGGTTTAAATGTAGTTCACTCACTTTACAATTTTTTCAAAAGAAACTTAGGTGATTAAAATTTTGTTAACTAACATGTAATAATTTTATTTTCATTTTTCTTCATCTATGTGTGTGAGATAGAGAGAGAAAGAGAGAGAAAGAGAGAGAAAGCTAGCCCATGTATGTAGTATGTATTAGATTAGTTTTCAAAAATTTTCCCTTTATGTTATCTACAAATTATTTGTTGCATGATTGATTAAACAATTATATTACATATATATTAAAATTAATTATTAAAATAAATTATTAGTATAAAATATATATTAGAATATAAATATATATTAAAAATAAATTAAACCACATATGTATTTATATATAAATATAAATACATTAATAACTAATTTTAGTAGCTAATTTTTATATACAAATAATATTTTTACTAATTAAATTAGCATTGTAATTTAATAGTCTAGTAGAAACCTCCTATGTTAGTAGGTCGTTATTTATTTACTATGTGAGTAAGATAATAACGTTTAATTGATTCTATCAATAAGATTCTAGCTATTCTGTGGTTGTTTTTTTAAGGTTGTGATAGTTTAAATTTTTTACGAAAAGATTATGATAATTTTAAAATTTGAAAAATTTTAAAATGTTATGAATTTATTTGTGATGGTTTTATACAACTATTAGAATATTATTTAGTGTTGGTTCTTTATCTGTTCTGTGAGGATTTTAAGTTAATATTTTGTGACAGTTTAAAATCTTTTATAAACTGAATTTTCAATTAAAATAAAAATTCGCCACAATTGAACAGCAGTAAACCATGTGAAAATAAAACTAAACAACTCTAAAAGTTGCATTTAACAATTAACAGAGTATGCCAATAAGAGGAATCAATCTATAATAAGATGAGTTATTGGTTGAGAAAATTTCATCAATCAAACTAAGATTATTAATTATTCAACTTGTTATACAATGTATGCAATTTATTGAGCAAATAGTGTATGCAAATTCCAAAATATGCACATATCTTGTTATACATCTTGCACTATTATATTCATAGCTCTATGCAAATTATATTCGTTCTTTAATCCGTCAAATTAGAAGAAGTATAGAGAGCCAATTGAGTATCTATACAATGTGTATAATAAGGTATAAAGATGTTCAATTCAATAGGATATCAGATGTTTATTATCGCTAGTACACGGATGGTCACGCATCTTTTCTATCTTTTTCTAGTGAATTTGCATTTAATTTGTTAAGTTTTATCAAGAATTAATTATTTTTTAGCCACTATGGATACTACTTTGAGTCTTGTAAATTTCTGTTTATTTAGGTAGCATTCGAATGGATTTGATAGAGTTTCTACAAAGAAAGAGAAGAAACCGAGGAGCTGACTAGCGAGGAGCGACGCGTGCGCGTGCCTGACGCATGCGCGTGATTTGGAGCTGTCCATGGCGACGCGTGCGCATATCTAACGTGTACGCGTGTGAAAAGCAAAGTTGCTCAGCGACGCGTGCGTGTACCAGACGCGTACGCATGACACGCGAAAAAGACCATCGACGCGTACACGTGACTGACGCGAATGCGTGACATGCGCGACATGCAGAAAATCCAGAAAACACTGGGGCGATTTCAGGCCGAGTTTCGACTCAGTTTTCGGCCCAGAAACACAGACTAGAGCCAGGGGATAGCAGAGACTCAAGGGAGATTCACACAAGAATAATTATGCCCACTCCAAGTTAGGCATGGACCCTACGAAGCAAGTGGTCCCCATCCATCAATTGAAGACATGCTGATTGCTTTAATTAATTCTTATTTAAACTTTATTTTTAATTTAAAATAGGAAAAGATATTATTTTAATTTTAGAAGATAGATTTTAAATTAATTAGGATTAGATATAAAAGGGGATTTCCAACAGGGGGTTCCAACACAACATTATTCCATTCCAATTTACAATCCTTATTTTTCTCTGAACCATGAGCAACTAAACCTCCACTGTTAAGGTTAGGAGCTCTGTCTATTGTATGGATTGATTTTATTGTTTTTCTATTTTAATTTATGTTTTGATTTATAATTCAAGAATTTTTTCGTTCTTTATTCTATGAATTTGGGTGGAACGGAGGTATGACCCTCTTTCTAATTGCGTTCTTGTATAACTTGGAAAAGCTCTTTACTTGAACAATAGCTTGAAAGCAATTTTTCCTAAATTTTAATTATCTGGATTTAATGGGATACGTGACTGATAAACCACTATTTTATGATTTATCTTGTGCTCAATTGAGTGGTTTTTATCTACTCTTTACCCACTTATTCATACTATTTGCATGGTTTTACATTTGCCTTCCTAATTATGTGCTTTGATTGAAAACATGCTTCTTTGATCTTATATTTGCCTATTATTAATCCTCTCTTATCACCATTAGATGCCTTGATATGTGTGTTAAGTGTTTTCAGATATTATAGGGCAGGAATGACTTGGAGGATGGAAAGGAAGCATGCAAAAGTGGAAGGAATACAAGAAGATGAAGAAGTTGTTAAGCTGTCCAGCCTGACCTCTTCGCACTCAAATAGCTATAACTTTAGCTACAGAGGTCCAAACGACGCAGTTCTAGTTGCGTTGGAAAGCTAACGTCCGGGGCTTCGATTTGATATATAATATGCTATTGTTCCCCTGACGCTAGGCGACGCGACTGCGTGATCCATGCGGCCGCGTCGCAGTGACGGAAATCAGCGTGTTTGAATTTTTCTCCAGCGATTTTCGGGCTGTTTTTGACCCAGTTCGCGGCCCAGAAAACACAGATTAAAGGCTATAAAGTGGGGGATTGCATCCATTCATAGAGAGGCTCTCATAATTCACTTCTCATGATTTAGATTTAGTTTGAGAGAGGTTCTCTCCTCTCTCTCTTAGGATTTAGGACTTCTCTTAGTTTTAGGAGTAACTCTCAATCCAGGTTCTTTATTTTTATTTCCCAATTTATTTTATGAACTCTTTCATGTTACATATAATTCTCTTAATTAATGCTATTTGAGGTATTTCAGTTTATGATTGCTTTTTTTTATTTACATGATTATTACTTTCCATCTGAAGGCATCTTTATTCCAATAGATTTACTTTTCCCCTTTTGGTCTTGGTTAAGAAATCAGTAACTCAGGAGTTATCCAATTCAACAGCATAATTGTTAATTGTTATCTTGCCAATTGAGTTGAACTTCAATAATCCCAATCTTTTCTTAGGAAATAAATAGGATTCGAAGATCAAACTAATTAGTCCCTTGACTTTCCTTTGCTTTAGTAAAGGTTAACTAAGTGGAATTAAGATTCAACTTTCATTGTTGTTGATAAGGATAACTAAGTCTGGACTTCCAATTTCTTATATCTTGCCAAGAGATTTTATTATTATTATTTTATTTTACTTGTCATATAACATATTCCCACCTTACTTCCAAAACCCCCAATTTACAATCTTCATAACCAATAATAAGAACATATTTCCCTGCAATTCCTTGAGAAGACGACCCGAGGTTTAAATACTCGGTTATCAATTTTAAAGGGGTTTGTTACTTGTGACAACCAAAACGTTTGTACGAAGGGATTTCTGTCGGTTTAGAGACTATATCTACAACGCGACTGTTTTTATGAAATTCTTTACTGGCAAAAATCCCAACGTCAGTGACATATAATCCTCTTATATTTGTGTAATTAGGATTTCTGTGGCATATAACTAGAATTGAACTTCACCCTTTAATTGGAATTAATTGACCAAGGAATTGGCTGTTGAAGAATTTTAAAGGAGACTAGAAAGGTCTAAGAAATTAGAGTCTAGTCACATATAGTTGCCATGAATTAAATCTTACATCATTAAAATAAATTAATAAGAAAAGTTAATCCAGAAAATAGATAACTCTGAAACCTTAACCGGCTTCTCCATACTTTATTCCCAACTTATTTACTTGCTCTTTTAATATTCTTTATATTGTTTAATGTCTTTTGAACACCAATACACTATTTTCTGCTTGTCTAACTAAGCCTATTAATCAACCATTGTTGCTTAGTCCTTCAATCCTTGTGGGATCGACCCTCACTCACCTGAAGTATTACTTGGTACGACCCGGTGCACTTGCCGATTAGTTTGTGGACTATAAATTCTGCATCAATGGTTATTTTAGATAATATGAGTGTATTGTGTTTAAAAAATTAGTAATATTTTATCTTAAATGTTCATTTTTTAACTCATATTAAACCAAATAAATAGTCCATTATACAAATATTACATTGGTTCCCTAACAGAATTCGTCAAATTATATTCATCAAAATAAAAAATATCGTGTACTCGTCAAAAGTACATGTATGTTTGTTCTGGAGTATAATAATTCATAGCTCTATGCAACATGCTTGATAGAAACCTCACATTATCCGATCCCTTAGCTTTCACAACAGCCAAACAAAAAATAATCAAATAAGCTACTTAGAATTTAAGCATCTCTTTTGTACCAACCAACCAACAAATGAGTAAAATAACACGACACATTCAGAAAATCTCTCGATAAGATTGGTGACATTGAAGATGCTAGAAAGCAATTCTAAAAACAATTCCGTATTTTACTTTTTAATAAAACTAGACCAGCAATTCAAAACTTACTATAAATAAATGGCAATATAAGAGTATCCATAGGCAAACGATAACCAATGGTTTGAGACATTGCTTTAGTGACAAAAATTATCAAATAAGGGTAAATAAAAAAATTCCAACTCAGACTCTCTCCTTTGATAGAGAAACTCAATCATATATAGCATAGAATCACATAAATAGATAAGCACATCTTTAAAAAAGAAAGATTATATTAGGTTTGAAAAGGCATTTCAACAATCATAAATAGCTCAAGTCCACGACTAGTCTTTATATTTATAAGGTTCAGAATAATTTAGTCTTGAGAGGCAAGTACTAAGATGCAAAAAAACAGTGCAGTTTTCCAATTTTAAAATTGAAATTTTTTAATGATCTAAAGAAGGGATTAAATCTATGGTCATTTTTTATGCTTTTAAATTTGAACACCAAAATAGATTTTGTAATAAGTGGTTTTTCTCTCTAAGTTAACTCTTTTTATTTTTTCTCTCAAATAACTTTTTTAAATATCTCATACATTGTCTTTTAGCATGAGAAATTAAATAAAGATAAATTAAGAAAATAAAATATATAATGTAACCTCATGAAAGAGAAAAAATATGATAGTTTAAAAACAATGTGAAAATTAAATTTAAATTTTTTTTAGTGTCTTTCATATTGACAGAATGTTCTTTTTAATGTAAATACATTGCTTCTAAAACTTCAAACTTTGAGTGGTAGAAATGTTGGAAAAACTCAGAATTTTAGATTTATTCTCCTTATCTTAATTTTTGGCTAATTACTTCTTTATGTATGGGGCAATACCTCCAAAACATAAGCTAGTGGGTATAGTAAACTCTTAAGCATTGGACCTGTTGAATTCTTTTTCTTCTCCCAAAAAAAAATAGAACAGAAGATTAGAATAGAATGGTGAGAGAAATTGAAAAAATGGGCAAGAATAATCTACACCATCAATACAAACTTTGACTCCAAGTTTCTTTTTTTGCCTTTGATTTGAATCAGAAAAGTACCTTCATTTTCTTCTTTTTTTTTTCAAATTGTAGATGCAAAATAAAATAGCCTTAACAAGTCATTTGACTTGCCCAAAAAAATAACTTTAATAATATTTTTTTTTACTAGCATTGATATTTGGATTTAATTTGGCTCCATTGATTTGACATTTTTCTCTAAAACTAAATGAACCATTTAATATCCATAAAAAATTGAGTCAATTTTCCTTTGGTTTGCTTTACTATTTTCGTATAAAGCTTCAATATTTTATCCATAATTTGCTGGCCTTGTGATCTATTTGGGCTTTTAAAACAAAAATAATTTGGGCCTACAATAATAAACATACATCAAACAACATTAAAACTTCTAACCCAATCAAAAACATATATTTATTATCATCAATAAATTATTATTTCCTAAACTCATCAAAAACCTTAAGTGTAGACAATAATCTTATGTTACCTGAATCAAAATCCAACGAATTAATTAAATTATTAGTGCTGTTTCTAAAATTCTATGACTTAAAACCAAACTCAAACACCCAAATCAAGACATTGAATTTTGATCAGGAAAATGCCAATGCCTAGCCTTAAATTAAACATCATTATTGGAATAACTTGCAAACTTAACAGATTTAGACATGGAGAAAAAAATAAAGCCGTAATTTTATATAAGATATATATACCAGAAAACTTGACCTACACTCTATCTCATTTTGTTCTTGTATATAAATTATAAAGCTTAAAAAATGACAAATGCCCTTGGGAAGAAGACTCGTCATTTAATTAAACCTTGCCAAGTCTTTAATTATTTTTCTCCTTGCACAATTTCTGAAATTTACCAGAACCTACTATTATATATAGGTTTAATTACTCTGTTGGTCTCTATAGTTTCGCGAAATTTTCAATTAGGTCCCTATACTTCTTTTCCTTTTAATTGGGTCTCTATACGTTATTTTTTTTTCAATTTAGTCTCTATTAACATTAAACGTCAAAAAAATATTAGTGAACTATGAAATTACTTTTATACCCTTAGGGACCTAATTAAAAAAAAATATAGGAACTTAATTGAAAATTCGGTGAAACTATAAATATTCAATGAAAGATATTCCTATAATCCCTATTCAATGATTCTAAGACATGAAAAGTATTCCTATAATCCCTTTTATTTTGTCACTATCATTCTTTTGCTTATTTATATACAAATTGTACCAAAAATACTTTCTCTCTTTTTTTTTTCGACTTTCAAAATACCTTATCTTAAGAACCTAAAAAAAAGAATGGATAAAATGAAATAGAAATAGTAGTAATAAGCATATATAAAATTCAGTTTTCATCCTTCAAGTATTGATTATGATAATGCATCCAGTTTACATAATAAACTTTACATTAATACTTAAGAGCATACTTACATCTAGTTTGAAATTGGAGGATTGCATCCACCAATTGATATTGTATACAAATAAACAATAATCGATGTAAAATAAAATACTACAATTTTGTATGCGCCCTTTAGCAAATGGACAAAAGATTATCACTATGAAAATCCATGCTATGCCTAATGAATACAAAATTGGGTGACTTCAATTCAATAGGTAACTACTCATGCCTGTCTAAGAACTTCTCTATAACGACTGAGAATGCCCCAAAGCCAGCACAACCAGCACATGCTGCTTTTGGACCATCTACAATCACAAAGCAACACCAAAGCATTCTGAAACAAAGGTAGAGAACAGATTTTTGAACTAAACAAGAAACATTTAAATCTTAATTGAAAACAGTGTATTCATGTCACATTGCAGCCCAATCTTAATTCATACCACATTGCACACGGTATCTCACTCGTCTTTCCTCTCTCTGGCGCTTTCTCGTCAGAAGTTCATCCTTCGCTCTCTCCTTCTCGAGCTCTGTCCTCTTCTTTTCTGCATTAATCTTTCGCTTCTTTTCCTGGATGAGGTTCAGACAAAACACGGGAAGAAACATCATTCTAAATATTGGAATTCTAAATATTACCAAAGGAGTGCGTATAGAAATGAAGTTGCATTTGGTTAGATACAAATATGTTTGATTAAAATGCGAAAGTATTCTACTTCTATATTTCCTTTTTCAATGGTTAACTTCGAGTAGAATAGATATTATCTATCTTGTATTGCATATAAAAAAGAACTGAACAAATTAGAAAAAATTTCACACCTGAAATCCAACTGGGGGACTAGGACTTTATCCAACTTTAATATCCTTGTATTGCAAACCTGATTCAGTAGTTACCATAGGCACCTTCATTGCATAAAATGTTCAAAGTCAACATTAGTCATTTAGCTATGGATATTCCAAGTAAAATCCATTGATACCATGGTAGTCATTGATCAAGGGTCTTAAAAATGTGAATATTAAAACTTAAGTGCAATAACATAGATTGGTTATTAACAGATTCTTTGCATGGTGCACAAATTCTTTGAAAATATAAGAATGTCTGCTATTCCTTTAAGAATGATAGATTCTATTATCAGGAAAGAACAGCTTAAATACTAATAATGCTTTGAATTCTCAAGATTTATTTGAAGAATTTCTCTTAAAAAATAACTGACATTTGAGAAAGGTGCTGACTAACATTAGTAGAAACAGGAGATGCAATGCGATTACATCAAACATCAAAGCATTATTAGCAATTTACAACAACCATTTGTAATGTCTTAGCAGAGAAAAACAAAGAAAGGAGGCAGAGAAGGGAACAATGTATTCTCACCATACATTTTCAAGCTCCTTCTCACAAGCTTCATCACATAGTTTCGGCTTATCTTCCGGGGACAAACCAGCTCCTTTGGCTTCCAATGAACCAACAAAGAGGCTTGAGATTCCCAAAGCCAATCCAAGAAAGTCTCTGCGGAAATTGGTATTAACCATAGCAGCACATTCAGTTGTATCTGAGGCCTTTGCTTTTACCACCGATCTTCGGTATTACGGAACCAAGCATCGAAGCCTGTCAGCAGCAATGCCTTGAGGATTGCAGCCCAAACTTTTACAAGTAGAACCTGTATGCCTCTATGACAATGATCAATTAAACTCATAATCAATTAATTATAGATAACATACATAATCAAAACTCATAATCAATTCAACTCTTTCAAAGGCATTTAATCAAACACCTTATCTCCAATCTCACCTCTTTCCTTATTTCTAACATAATCAATTAATTACAGATAAAATACATAATCAGAACTCATAATCAAAATTTTTTAGCACAATCAAAACTAATATTAGCAAACTAAGCTTCACAATTAGATCAATTGGTTCTCTTTGTCATTCAGAATGTTGGTTACTTAATCAAATAAAGTCAAATTATATACAAGCAGCAACCAAAAATAAGCATAAGCAAAATTAGAGGTATTTAACAATTAAGATTTCTCAACATTGAACCTGAAGCATTAGAATCGGGAGAGGATGCCGTTTGATTACTAGTTATTTTAAGCATAACATTTCTCCCGTTCTTAGTGTAGTGGGAGGAGGACATTATTGAGAAGAATTATTATCCAATGCTAAAAAACTAAAAAAAAATTCAATCATCACCTGTTGTGACAGAACCAGTCCAGACAGCAAAACGCGGAGTCGAGGAGCGGCGATTTGAGGCAAGGCACCGCGAGGCGCGGTGAGGCAAGGCGGGACGAGGGGATGCAATAAGCAAGGCGGACGAGCGGAGCAGAACAGAGCACCTGTGGGTGACTCAGAGGGACGACGACCACCCAGCGACGGACGACGACGACGCCATGGAAGACGGCAGCAGAGTGTGATAGAGGAGAAATCCAATTGAGAACTTAGGAGAATAACCTAGAGATAGTTAGAGTTCTCTGATTTTGGGGGGACAAAAATATAAAGGGTATTTTTGGTATTTTATAAAAATAGAGGTGTTTTTAATTAAATTTTTTTACTAAATTATGAGAATATTCGATTTTTTAATGGAATATTCTGTTATTTCAAACGGTTTTATGACGGTAAGGACTAAATTAAAAAAAAATAAAAGTATAGGGACCCAATTAAAAGAAAAAAGTATAGGGACCTAATTAAAAATTTCGCAAAACTATAGAGACCAACAGAGTAATTAAACCTTATATATATTTAAAAATAAATCCACCAATTTTGGTATTCCATTCCTCTATTTCCCTAGAATCATTTCATCAAGTGAAACGCGTGAGAATTCTAATGATTAACTCCATTACTGTCTACCTTTGAGGAAGCAACAAGCTTTGTAATGTAGCATGATTATTTGATACGTGACAACTACTCACCAATATCAAGTTGAAACCATTTTAGGGTCGTAAACAAGGAACCAGAGAGAAAGTTACTGATGAAGAACATGTTGGGAATAAAGGCGGTAAGGGAGGCACGGAAGCAACAGCAGAAGTGTAACAAAAATGAGTAAAATAGATACGAAAAATTTATATAGTTGGCTCAAAATCTACATCTACAGACAAAACTGAAATTAGAGTCCAGCGATAGAAACAACATAAATATCTAATACAAGAATAATATGAAAGTGTAACACTCTATCATACAAAATCTTATGCTTAAGTCATAAGACAGAGATGACGAGGTGTTACGACCTCTAAAAATAAAATTATATATATAATAATAATAGTGAACAGATTTTTAACCAGGAGCCTTTGAAGAAAAAGGTAAAGCAAAAATCGTTAAATTAAAAAGTGCAACACTCTCAAAAGCAATAACGTAAGCGAAACATGTAACACATAAACTAACATGAGTACACGCACACGCACACGCCCGCCCGCCCGCCCACGCACGCACGCACACACACATAAGAACCCAAAAGAAACCCAAAAAGACAGAGTTACAGGACCTGTTTCTCCAAAATAACCTTTAAGAGGAATTAATACATCATATATATAAGCAATGGAGATAATAAGTATCCAACTAAATACAGATAATCAAAATAAATCCTCGAGAGATAAGGATCTTAGCTAAAACAGAAGCTTCCAGCATGCCTCAGCGAGGAGCCTCACGTCCTGCATCTGAAAACGACAAAATCTGCATGGGTGAGAACCGGAGGTTCTCAGCATGATAACAATGCCCACATATCTAACATATAATGTCCTAGGAAAGTCGAAGGCAATCCTAGAACTTCCAACAGATAATTAAAGCTTATAAATATAACTAAACCGTAAAAACGAAATAGGCAACTAACTAAGGGTCTTTGGTCTATCTAAAATTCCCCAATCCAACTCCTCCGAACCTCCTAACCACCAACAGAACCAAAAGCAACAAACACAATTATTACAAGCAAGGAAATCACAAATAGGATTCAAATATATCAGATAATCAAGTAGCAATTAGTTATGCAATCATTTAGGCAATCCAAACAAGACATACCAAACAAACATATAGATGCATATGATGGATGCTTGTCCTAGTGGCTGATGAGTCTCATCTGTCAGTTATAAAGCCAACCCGACAAGTCCTGGTAGCTAACCATTAGACTGTCCCTCTATCGTGCATCCCCAACTCGAGTAATTCACAATCATAATCATAATCATACAACACCTACACTGGTGTTTATCCACGGCGGAGAGTTCATGCGGAACTTTCACAGTGTCCGGCCACACTTACGACATAGGGTCAGCAGAGTATCAAGTCTCAACCTGGAGTACGTGGTGGCTAGCATCTGCTTTCACCCAGGAAAACTCGTATCTCAGATATTTAGAAGTGCATCAAATCATATTATCAATCAACAAGCATATATGCATTCATACTCAGCCATAATCAACATTAATACAGTCATTTGGCTCATAATACAATCCACAACTAGCCATAATTCATTAACAAATACAGCCCTTCGGCTCATGGCATATACAACACTTCCACCATCATCCTCAGCAACTCATACAACCATCATTAATCATGTTTCATCATTGATTCTCCCTTTACTTCATCCTCAAGTTACCACCTTTCCTAACTTCTTCTCATTACTAGGCATACTATAAATAATTAAGACTAAAAAGATGAAAATGGAGGCTTAGAGGTTTGAAATCTGGTTTTTTAAAAACACAAAACTCATATTTGCTGAAAACAGGGTCACGCGTACGCGTGAATACATGTTTGGACCAAGACGCGTATGCATTGCTCTTCTCGCGCACGCATGCACACCAGGCAGAAATGACTAGCCGTGCATGAGGGGATTTCGCGTACGCAAAAACCCCAGGCCACGCGTATGCGTGGGCGTACATTTTTGCCCATTTCGCGTATGTATATCCATTTTCGCGTATGCAAATATGCCAAACAGAAGCGCATATTTGCATATGGGAATGTATGCGTACGCATACAATGCAGCAGCACCAAAAAGCTGCTAAGTCCAGATTTTTCAGTTTACACACCAAACTTTGATCGAGCATAACTTCCTTATTTTAAAACATTTTTCCTCCGTTCTTTGAACGACATAAACATCTCAAACCAAATTTTAGTTTTAAACAAATTCGACTCACATCGGAGGTCCGGAGATCAAGTTATGCTTCGCCAAAGTTGGCCAAAATCATAATTTTTCACAAAAACTAACAAACCTCAATTTTCAAAACAAACCAATTCCAACCATTTCTAAAACCAACCAAACCTTAGCCATTCAGCATCAAGCCACTCTCAACTCATATTTCAAATTTGACAATTTATAATATACATTCATCATCTTACCAATTCTCCATTTTCATAAATTTCCAACCCAATACTTCCAATTTTCCAATATTCAATATACCACATCAAATGTCCATATCAAACACAATTTTATCTTCAAGTCAACCTCTGTAATTACAAATCATCATCATCATATATAATTCGCATGTATCATCAACAATAACATCAATTACCCCCTCCAAAATCAATAATCACATAATCAGTATTATTCATTCAACCAATCAATCAACATCACAAATTCAATTCCTATCCTAGGGTCACTAGCCTAAGTTTTCACATTACATTACATTTTTGATACAGAATATCGAAACCATACCTTGGCCGATTACCCGCTCAACCCGGAACACCTCCAATTCAACTTTTTCTCAACTTTCAAGACTCCAACACCACACCAACAGATTTTTCCAGTATATAGCTCCACTTCTAAGCTTCCCAAAACCTCAACCAAGCTCCAATATACATACATATATTGCCTAGTACACATAACATACACCCACACATATAAACTAAATAACTAATCACAAAACTTCAAGTATTTCACTTAGGCTTGAGAATCTTATCATACCCAAGGATCAAAGGGGTGAGATTAAGCCTTCCCTTCAAGCTAATTGGATCCTATAACATCAAAGAGCTCAAAATCTCAATATTTTTTTCCAATAATTTCGAAATCAAGGGCTGGAAAGACAAGCAAGAAAATGTGGCTTACCTCTTGAACAATATTATGGGCTTTGTAGAGATCAACGTCGCGTAGCCTCAAACAGTGCGACAATCGGAGCTCCGAATCAAAAGTTATGGTGGATTGAACAAAGAGCAAGGGTTTGAACTTTGAGAGAGTTCTTCCCCCTTTCCTTGCTGTGTTTCAGCGTGTTTGGCTTAAGGGAAGGGGAAGAAGAGCTGTGCACTTTTGTTTTAATGTGTTTAGGTTGGGCCATGGGCCCAATACGGGCCCGATTGGTCCGATTTGGTCCGTTCGTCCCAATCTTAGGCCAAATACTTTAAAATTAGTGTTGAAATTCTCGTTTTAATTTTTTCTACCATATTAAACCATAAAAATCACATTTCTAATTTTCTAGAATAAATTTTTAATTTATGAGTTAATTATTCATTAATTAACCGGATTTTACAAAAAGCACTTACAACACAATATGACAACAACTATAAGCAAGCAAATATATTAACTAAAGCAACAACAAGAACACACAAATATTTTAACGTGAAAAATTTTTTCAATATGAGAGGTAGAAATCATGTGTCACTAAGACCAAAAAAATGACTTCACTATAATCAAATACGAGGTACAAGAGTCTCAAACAAAGCATAAATCGTGCATACGACGAGCCAACACATAAAAACACCGTTTAGAATGAAGAATAAGAAATTGCCGTTTAAAATTTGCTGCTCTGCACAAAAACGAGAATTCTGCTTTTTTTCTCTCTTCTCTCACTTTGTGGTTGCTCTCTTTTACTTTCCATGATTCCTAAAAATTTGATTAGGGTAGTGACATAAGGATACTTGAAGACACCCAAAAAATTGGATTTAGACCTGATGAGCAGATATTTTATACGCTTTTTGGGGTTAATTTCATATAGTTTTTAGTATGTTTTAGTTAGTTTTTAGTTTATTTTCATTAGTTTCTAGGCAAAATTCATATTTCTGAACATTACTATGAGTTTGTGTGTTTTTCTATAATTTCAGGTATCTTCTGGCTGAAATTGAGGGAGCTGAGCAAAAATCTGATTCAGGCTGAAAAAGGACTGCTGATGCTGTTGGATCCTGACCTCTCTGCACTCGGAATGGAATTTCTGGAGCTACAGGAGTCCAATTGACGCGATTTCAATTGCGTTGGAAAGTAGACATCCAGGGCTTTACAGCAATATATAATAGTCTATACTTTGCTCAAGGATAGATGACGTAAACTGGCGTTCAACGCCAGTTCCATGCTGCAGTCTGGCGTCCAGCGCCAGAAACACGTTATAAGTTGGAGTTCAACGCCAGAAACAGGTTACAACCTGGCGTTGAACGCCCAAAACAGCCCAGGCACGTGAGAAGCTTTAGTCTCAGCCCCAGCACACACCAAGTGGGCCCCAAAAGTGGATTTCTGCACTATCTATCATAGTTTACTCATTTTCTGTAAACCTAGGTTACTAGTTTAGTATTTAAACAACTTTTAGAGATTTAATTTTCATCTGATGACATTTTTAGATCTGAACTTTGTACTCTTTGACGGCATGAGTCTCTAAACTCTATTGTTGGGGGTGAGGAGCTCTGCTGTGCCTCGATGAATTAATGCAATTACTTCTGTTTTCCATTCAAACACACTTGTTCCTATCTAAGATGTTCATTCGCGCTTCACTATGAAGAAGATGATGATCCGTGATACTCATCACCTTCCTTAATTCATGAACGTGTGTATGACAACTACCTCCGTTCTATATTAGATTGAATGAGTATCTCTTAGATTCCGTAATCAGAATCTTCGTGGTATAAGCTAGAATCCATTGGCAGCATTCTTGAGAATTCAGAAAGTCTAAACCTTGTCTGTGGTATTCCGAGTAGGATTCAAGAATTGAATGTTTGTGACGGGCTTCAAACTCGCGATTGTTGGGCGTAGTGACAGACGCAAAAGAATCAAGGGATTCTATTCCGACATGATCGAGAACCAACAGATGATTAGCCGTGCTGTGACAGAGCATTTGGACCATTTTCACTGAGAGGATAGGAAGTAGCCATTGACAACGGTGACACCCTACATACAGCTTGCCATGGAAGGAGCCTTGCGTGTGTAAAGAGGAGTACAAGAGAAAAGCTGAAATAAAGAGGACAAAGCATCTCCAAAATCCCAACATATTCTCCATTATTGAGTAACAAGTATTTATTTTATGGCCTTTGACTTTTTACAATTAAAACTAAGAATTATTATTGATATTATATCCTGACTAAGAGTTACAAGATAACCATAAATTGCTTCAAACCAACAATCTCCGTGGGATTCAACCCTTACTCACGTAAGGTATTACTTGGACGACCCAGTGCACTTGCTGGTTAGTGGTACGAGTTGTGAAAAGTGTGATTTACAATTCGTGCACCAAGTTTTTGGCGCCGTTGCCGGGGATTGTTCGAGTTTGGACAGCTAACGGTTTATTTTGTTGCTTAGATTAGGAAAAATTTTTCTTTTTTTGGTTTAGAGTCTTCTATTATTGTTTTTGGTTGAAATTTTCTTTTTTTTTTAAATCCTTATTTTCTCTTTTTTCGAAATTTGTGTTCTTTGTTCTTTCTTCATCTTCAAGTTGTTTTTGTTTATTTTTCTTGTCTGATCTTTAGTTTTGCTTGATCTGCATCTTTTCTTGTTTTTCTTGTACCCTTTCAAAACATTAGTTTTCAAAAAAGTTTTATTCTTAGTTATTAAAAATACTTCTTCAAAACAAGTGTTACATTTACTGCCCAATTGGCTAGAGCGTTGGTCTATGTTCTTGGTAATTGGGTATCTTCTTTTTAAAATCTATCTTTTCAAAAATAATTTTTCTTTGATTAAATCTTGTGCCAAACTTTAAGTTTGGTGTTTTCTTGTTAATCTTTTTATAATTTTCGAAAATTTTAGTTTGGTTTTCTAAAAATTTTAAGTTTGGTGTTCCTCCTTCATGTTCTTGTTGTTCTTGTGATTCTTCAAAGTGTTCTTGAGTCTTCCTTGTGTTTTGATCTTAAAATTCTTAAGTTTGGTGTTCCTTGGTGTTTTTCCTCCAAAACTTTCGAAAACAAGGAGCATTAGATCTAAAATTTTAAGTCTTGTGTCTTTTATGTGTTTTTCTCTTTCATCATAAAATTCAAAATTCAAAAAAAAAAATATCTTTTCTAACTATTTTTAAGCCATATTTTCGAATTTTTTTTTATAAAAATTCAGATTTCAATTTCAAAATTTTTCAAATCTTAACCTTTTAAGATTTAAAAAAAAAAATTATATCTTTTTCAAAACAAATCTATATCTTTTCCTTCTTAAAATCTTTTCAACTCATAAATATCTTTTTCAAATCTTCACAATATCTTTTTCAAAACAAATTTATCTTTTTCAAATATCTTTTATACTTTTTAATTACATCTTTTTCCTATCATATTTACCTTTTACAAATCATATCTTCTATCTTATCTTTTCTCATAATTTTCGAATTACTTGGGTTGACTTGGTCAAAATTTTTCAAATCATATCTTTTTTAAAACTTCCTGACCAATTTTTTTTTCTTTCTCTCTCTCCATTTTTAGAAAATCTTCACCCATTTTTATTTATTTTATTTTAATTTATTTTATTTTTGAAATAAATAAATAAATAAATAAAATATGTTTTTCTCTATTTTACATCATCTCCCTTTCTCCATCATGGATCTAAGTGGAAATGAACAGTCCAGAAGGACTCTGGGGTCATATGCTAACCCCACCACTGCTTCATATGGGAGTAGTATCAGTATACCCTCCATTGGAGTCAGTAGCTTTGAGTTGAATCCTCAGCTCATTATCATGGTGCAGCAAAGTTGCCAGTATTCCGGTCTTTCACAGGAAGAACCTACAGAGTTTCTAGCACAGTTTTTATAAATTGCTGACACAGTACATGATAAAGAAGTAGATCAGGATGTCTACAGATTATTACTGTTCCCATTTGCTGTAAAAGACCAAGCTAAGAGGTGGTTAAATAACCAACCTAAGGCTAGCATAAAGACATGGAAACAGCTGACAGAAAAAATTCCTGAATCAATACTTTCCTCCAAAACGGATGACACAGCTAAGGCTGGACATCCAAGGCTTTAAATAAGGAGATAATGAATCTCTTTATGATGCCTGGGAGAGATACAGAGAGATGCTAAGAAAATGCCCCTCTGAGATGTTTTCAGAGTGGGTTCAGCTAGACATCTTCTATTATGGGCTTACAGAAAGAGCTCAGATATCTCTAGATTACTCAGCTGGTGGATCTATCCACATGAGAAAGACAATTGAAGAAGCTCAAGAGCTCATTGATACAGTTGCCAGAAATCAGCATCTGTACTTAAGCAGCGAACCTTCCATGAAAGAAGAGGCTAAAACAGTGACTACTGAACTCAGTCCTGCTGAACAAGCAACTGAATTCAATCAGCAATTAGATTTTCTAACAAAACAGTTAGCCGAATTCAAGGAGAGACTACAAGAGACAAGGATGGCTAATATAAATATGGAAGAACAATTAAAGCAAACAAAGCAGCAGCTGTCAAAAACAAATAACAGAAGAATGCCAAGCAGTTCAATTAAGAAGTGGGAAAACATTAAATACCCCACCTCAAGGCAGCAGGAAGCCAAGAAATGAGCAAACTACCCAAATTCCATCTGAGGACAATAAGAGCCGGGGAAAAAATAATTCTGGCGCTAAAACGCCAGAAATTGGGTGGAAGGCTGGCGCTGAACGCCCAAACCATGCTCAGGACTGGCATTCAACGCCAGAAACAAGCAAGGAACTGGCGTTGAACGCCCAAAGGAAGCACAGTTCTGGCGTTCAGACGCCAGGAACAGATGAGGAGTTGGCGTCTAATGCCACTCCAACTTCCAACCCTGGCTTTCAAATGCCAGTGAGGGATCAGACACCTGCAAGTGCTGATAATAAATCCCTCAAGAAGGCTTCTCAACCTACCTCTGTAGGAAATAAACCTGCAGCAACTAAGGTTGAGGAATACAAAGCCAAGATGCCTTATCCTCAAAAACTCCGCAAAGAGGAGCATGATAAGCACTTTGCCCGCTTTGCAGACTATCTCAGGACTTTTGAAATAAAGATTCCGTTTGCAGAGGCACTTGAGCAAATACCCTCTTATGCCAAGTTCATGAAAGATATCTTGAGTCATAAGAAGGATTGGAGAGAAACTGAAAGAGTTCTCCTCACTGAAGAATGCAGTGCAGTCATTCTGAAAAGCTTCCCAGAAAAGCTTAAAGATCCCGGGAGCTTTATGATACCATGCATATTAGAGGGTAACTACACCAAGACAGCTCTATGTGATCTTGGGGCAAGCATCAACCTAATCCCTGCATCCACTATCAGAAAGCTTGGCTTGACTGAAGAGGTCAAACCAACCCGGATCTGTCTTCAACTTGCTGATGGCTCCATTAAATACCCATCAGGCATAATTGAGGACATGATTGTCAAGGTTGGGCCATTTGCCTTCCCTACTGACTTTGTAGTGCTAGAAATGGAGGAGCACAAGAGTACAACTCTCATTCTAGAAAGACCATTTCTAGCAACTGGACGAACCCTCATTGACGTCCAAAAAGGGGAGATAACCCTGAGAGTCAATGAGGATGAGTTTAAGTTGAATGTTGTCAAAGCTATGCAACATCCAAACACATCAGACGACTGCCTGGGCGTTGATATTATTGACTCCCTGGTGGAAGAGGTCCATATGACTGAGAGTCTCGAATCAGAGCTAGAGGACATTTTTAAAGATGTTCAGCCTGATCTGGAGGAACCAGAGGAAATAAAAGAACCTCTGAAAACTCCTCAGGAAGAGGAGAAACCTCCTAAACCCGAGCTCAAACCACTACCACCATCCCTGAAATATGCATTTCTGGGAGAAGGTGACACTTTTCCTGTAATCATAAGCTCTGCTTTAGGGCCACAGGAAGAGAAAGCACTAATTCAGGTGATAAGGACACACAAGACAGCTCTTGGGTAGTCCATAAGTGATCTTAAGGGCATTAGCCCAGCCAGATGCATGCACAAGATCCTATTGGAGGATGATGCTAAGCCAGTGGTTCAACGACAGAGGCGACTAAATCCCGCCATGAAGGAGGTGGTGCAGAAAGAGGTCACTAAGTTACTAGAGGCTAGGATTATCTATCCTATTTCTGATAGCCCCTGGGTGAGCCCTGTCCATGTTGTCCCTAAGAAGGGAGGAATGACAGTGGTTCATAATGAAAAGAATGAACTGGTTCCTACAAGAACAGTTACAGGGTGGCGTATGTGTATTGACTACAGAAGGCTCAATACAGCCACCAGGAAGGATCATTTTCCTTTACCATTCATAGACCAGATGCTAGAGAGACTAGCAGGTCATGAATATTACTGCTTTTTGGATGGCTATTCAGGTTACAACCAAATTGCAATAGATCCTCAGGACCAAGAGAAAACAGCATTCACATGTCCTTCTGGAGTGTTTGCCTACAGAAGGATGCCTTTTGGTCTGTGTAATGCACCTACAACCTTTCAGAGGTGCATGCTCTCTATCTTCTCTGATATGGTAGAGAATTTTCTGGAAGTCTTCATGGATGACTTTTCAGTATTTGGAGACTCATTCAGCTCCTGCCTTAACCATTTAGCACTTGTTCTGAAAAGATGCCAAGAGACCAACCTAGTTTTAAACTGGAAAAAATGTCACTTTATGGTGACTGAAGGGATTGTCCTTGGGCATAAAATTTCAAACAAGGGAATAGAGGTGGATCAAGCTAAAGTTGAAGTAATTGAAAAATTACCACCACCTGCCAATGTTAAGGCAATCAGAAGCTTTCTGGGGCATGCAGGATTCTATAGGAGGTTTATAAAGAATTTTTCAAAAATTGCAAAACCTCTGAGCAATCTACTAGCTGCTGACACACCATTTATGTTTGACACAAAGTGTCTGCAGGCGTTTGAGACCCTGAAAGCTAAGCTGGTCACAGCACCAGTTATTTCTGCACCAGACTGGACATTACCATTCGAACTAATGTGTGATGCCAGTGACCATACCGTTGGTGCAGTATTGAGACAGAGGCATAACAAGCTTCTGCATGTCATTTATTATGCTAGCAGTGTTTTAAATGATGCCCAAAAAAATTACACAACCACAGAAAAAGAATTACTTGCAGTGGTTTATGCCATTGACAAGTTTAGATCCTACTTAGTAGGATCAAAAGTGATTGTGTACACTGACCATGCTGCTCTTAAATATCTACTCACAAAGCAGGATTCAAAGCCCAGGCTCATAATATGGGTGTTGCTTCTGCAAAAGTTTGATATAGAAATAAGAGACAGAAAAGGGACAGAGAATCAAGTAGCTGATCACCTGTCCCGGATAGAACCAGTAGCAGGAGCATCCCTCCCTCCTACTGAGATCTCTGAAACCTTTCCGGATGAGCAATTGTTTGCTATTCAGGAAGCTCTGTGGTTTGCAGACATTGCAAACTATAAGACATAAGGTTCTCCTTCTGTAACCATGGAGAGGAAGCATGCAAAGCTTCTCTCACTGCAGAGTTAACCAAAGCCCCCACAGTCAAACTCTAAGTTTGGTGTTGGGAGGCTACAACCAAACTCTAAGTTTGGTGTTGAACCCCCACATTCAAACTCTAAGTTTGGTGTTGGGAGGTCCCAACCTTGCTCTGATTATCTGTGAGGCTCCATGAGAGCTCACTGTCAAGCTATTGACATTAAAGAAGCGCTTGTTGGGAGGCAACCCAATGTTATTTAATTATATCTATTTATTTTCCATGGATATTTTATGTTTTCTTTAGGTTGATGATCATGTGAAGTCACAAAAACAAATGGAAAATCAAAAACAGAATGAAAAACAGCATGAAAAAACAGCACACCCTGGAGGAAGATCACTCTGGCGTTTAAATGCCAGAAACAAGCATCTGTCTGGCATTTAACGCCAGAAACAGGCTACATTTGGGCGTTTAACGCCAGAAACAGGTAGCAGTCTGGTGTTAAACGCTAGGATTGCACAGTAAGGGCATTTTGTACGCCTAATTGGAGCAGGGATGCTAAATTCTTGACCCCACTGGATCTGTGGACCCCACAGGATCCCCACCTACCTCACCATTCAAATTCAAACCATTTCCCTCCCAAACCCACCCATTCACACACTTCCATCTTCTCCACTTCTTTCTTCTTTTGCTCGAGGACGAGCAAACCTTTTAAGTTTGGTGTGGTAAAAGCATTGCTTTTGTTTTTCCATAATTCAATGGTAGAGCAATTGACTGCAGATCAAAGAGCTATGAGGAAAGAGCAACAAAGGCAAGGAAGAGACATAGAGGAGCTCAAGAGCACCATTGGTTCTTCAAGAAGAGGAAGACGCCACCCTCATTAAGGTGGACCCATTCCTTAATCTTCTTGTTCTTATTTTCCTATTTTTTGTTTACTATGCTTCATGTTTAATTATGTTTGTGTCTTTACTATATGATCACTAGTATCTAAGTGTCTATGTCTTAAAGATATGAATGTCCTATGAATCCATCACCTTTCTTAAATGAAAATTGTTTTCTGAAAAAGAAAAAGAAGTATATGAATTTCGAATTTTAAAATAGTTTAATTATTTTGATGTGGTGGCAATACTTTTTGTTTTCTGAATGAATGCTTGAACAGTGCATATGTCTTTTGAATTTGTTGTTTATGAATGTTAAAATTGTTGGCTCTTGAAAGAATGATGAAAAAGGAGAAATGTTATTTGATAATCTGAAAAATCATAAAAATGATTCTTTAAGCAAGAAAAAGCAGTGAAGAACAAAGCTTGCAAAAAAAAAAAAAAAGAGAGCAAGAAAAAGAAAAAGCAAGCAGAAAAAGCCAAAAGCTCTTTAAACCAAAAGGCAAAAGCAAAAAGCTAATAGCTCCGCTCATCTAATTAACACTGATTTTCATAGATGTTTTTGGAATTTATTGTATATTCTCTTCTTTTTATCCTACTTTGTTTTTAGTTGCTTGGGGACAAGCAACAATTTAAGTTTGGTGTTGTGATGAGCGGATATTTTATACGCTTTTTGGGGTTAATTTCATATAGTTTTTAGTATGTTTTAGTTAGTTTTTAGTTTATTTTCATTAGTTTCTAGGCAAAATTCATATTTCTAGACTTTACTATGATTTTGTGTGTTTTTTTGTAATTTCAGGTATCTTCTGGCTGAAATTGAGGGAGCTGAGCAAAAATCTGATTCAGGCTGAAAAAGGACTGCTGATGCTGTTGGATCCTGACCTCTCTGCACTCGGAATGGAATTTCTGGAGCTACAGGAGTCCAATTGACGTGCTTCCAATTGTGTTAGGAAGTAGACATTCAGGGCTTTCCAGCAATATATAATAGTCCATACTTTGCTCAAGGATAGATGACGTAAACTGGCGTTCAACGCCAGTTCCATGCTGCAGTCTGGCGTCCAGCGCCAGAAACACGTTACAAGTTGGAGTTCAACGCCAGAAACAGGTTACAACCTGGCGTTGAACGCCCAAAACAGCCCAGGAATGTGAGAAGCTGTCTCAGCCCCAGCACACACCAAGTGGGCCCCAGAAATGGATTTCTGCACTATCTATCATAGTTTACTCATTTTCTGTAAACCTAGGTTACTAGTTTAGTATTTAAACAACTTTTAGAGATTTAATTTTCATCTGATGACATTTTTAGATTTGAACTTTGTACTCTTTGACGGAATGAGTCTCTAAACTCCATTGTTGGGGGTGAGGAGCTCTGCTGTGCCTCGATGAATTAATGCAATTACTTCTGTTTTCCATTCAAACACGCTTGTTCCTATCTAAGATGTTCATTCGCGCTTCACTATGAAGAAGGTGATGATCCGTGACACTCATCACCTTCCTCAATCCATGAACGTGTGTATGACAACCACCTCCGTTCTATATTAGATTGAATGAGTATCTCTTAGATTCCGTAATCAGAATCTTCATGGTATAAGCTAGAATCCATTGGCAGCATTCTTGAGAATCCGAAAAGTCTAAACCTTGTCTGTGGTATTCCGAGTAGGATTCAAGGATTGAATGTTTGTGACGGGCTTCAAACTCGCGATTGTTGGGCGTAGTGACAGACACAAAAGAATTAAGGGATTCTATTCCGACATGATCGAGAACCAACAGATGATTAGCCGTGTTGTGACAGAGCATTTGGACCATTTTCACTGAGAGGATAGGAAGTAGCCATTGACAACGGTGACACCCTACATACAGCTTGCCATGGAAGGAGCCTTGCGTGTGTAAAGAGGAGTACAAGAGAAAAGCTGAAATAAAGAGGACAAAGCATCTCCAAAACCCAGCATATTCTCCATTATTGAGTAACAAGTATTTATTTTATGCCCTTTGACTTTTTACAATTAAAACTAAGAATTATTATTGATATTATATCCTGATTAAGAGTTACAAGATAACCATAGATTGCTTCAAACCAACAATCTCCGTGGGATTCGACCCTTACTCACGTAAGGTATTACTTGGACGACCCAGTGCACTTGCTGGTTAGTGGTACGAGTTGTGAAAAGTGTGATTTACAATTCGTGCACCAAGACCTCTCAAAGGAGAGAAAAAATCCAACAAATCTCCCCCCTTCTCGATTAGTTGGAAGCCCTCGCCATCCCGACGATCAAACAACATGTTTCAAACTTATCTCTTGGCAATGATTTTGTCATCATATCAACACTATTATCATCAGTGTGAACTTTTTCAAGTTCTGACAACTTGAAATTTAACACATCTCGTATCTAATGATACCTAACATCGATATATTTAGATCTTACATGAAAAGTAGAATTCTTAGCAAGATGAATAGCACTTTGACTATCACACAACAATACATAACGGTCTTACTTAAAACCAAACTCTCGAAGGAACTTCTTCATCCACAACAACTCTTTATATACTTCAATTGCTGCAATAAACTCTGCCTTTGCGATAGAAAGTGCAACACACTTTTGTAACCTTGACTAGCATGAAATATCTTTCCCTGCAAACTTGACCAAATAACCTGAAGAAGACTTTCAAGAATCAACATCTCCTGCCATGTCTGCATCAGTAAAGTCAACTAGCAAATGTTTCTCACCATCAAAACTCAAACTCAAGTTAGTTATACTTTTAAAATATCTCATAATCCATTTAACATCATTCTAATGTTCTTTACCTGGATTAGAGAGGAAACAACTCACAATGCCAACCACATGAGCAATGTCTAGTCTAGTACACACCATAGCGTACATTAAGCTTCCAACCACTAAGGCATAAGAAATTTCATCCATTTCTTGTTTCTCTTTGTCAGTGGTTGGACACTCCTTGGTGCTTAACTAAAATGAGGAGTAAAAGAACTAGCAACACATTTGGCATTATTCATGCCAAACCTTTGAAGCACCTTCTTTATATACTTCTCCTGTGATAAATAAAGCTTCTTAGAATCTCTATAACGAGTAATAGTCATGCCCAAAATCTGTTTGGCAAGATCTAAGTCCTTCATAGCAAAGAACTTGCTCAAATATTTCTTAAATTTATTAATCCTCAAAACATTCTTTCCCATAATTAAAATACCATCCACATAAAGCAAAAGAATGATAAAATTACTATAAAAAAATTTTTTGCACAAAAACACAATGATCTGAAGTTGTCTTACGATAACCATGCTCCCCCATAATATATTTAAACTTCTTGTACCATTGTCTTGGAGCTTGCTTCAATCTATAAAGACTCTCCTTAAGATTGCACCCAAGACATTCTTTTCCTTTAACAAAGTCCTCCAGTTGCTCCATGTAAAATTTTTTTTGTTTAAATCACCATGAAAAAAGCTGTCTTCACATCCATTTGCTCAATCTCTAACTCAAGAGAAGCTGCTAATCCAAGTATAGCCGAATCGATGACATCCTCACAATGGGAGAAAAAAATCTCCTCATAATCAACATCTTTTCTCTGACTAAAGCCTCTAACAACCAATCTAATTTTATACCGAGACTTAGAATTGTATTCTTCATTCTTGATTCTGAATACCTATTTGTTCTTCAAAACTCTCATATCCTTAGGTAAGTTCACCAACTTATAAGTATCATTCTCAAGTAAGAACTTCATTTCTTCTTACATAGCTTCAAGCCATTGATCTTTGTTTTCATTTTCAATAGCTTCTCTAAAGAATTCAGGTTCTCCCCTATCAGTCAACAAGACAAACTCATGTAGAGAATACCTTGACGAAGACTTCCTCTCTCTTGTAGACTTTCTGAGTGTATTTGCAGAAATTTTTAAAGTTAGTTGTTTATCATGATCATCATCACCAACTTTATCAAGCGTTAGATCAACTGTTCCATGTTCACCTACACCTGTATCATGCTCATTATTGTGAGCTTCAACTCTACCATCTTCTACCACAGGCATAGAGGGAGTAATATCTATGTCAGAAAAATTATCACTAGGCTGAACCATTGGCTTCTCTGCATTATCAATATCATTCAATATTTGGTCTTCAACAAAGACAACTTCTGTACTTCGAATCACCTTCTTATTAACAGGATCATAAAACCTATAACCAAACTCATCCATATCATAACTAATAAAAATACACTGCCTAGTCTTTACATCAAGTTTGGATATCTCATCTTTGAGAATATGAACAAAAGTTTTGCATCCAAAGACTCTTAAATAATCATAAGAAATATCTTTACCTGACCATACTTTTTCTGGCACTTTAAATTACAAGGAAACACATAGTATTCGGTTCAAGACATGAATAACAGTGTTCAGAGTTTTACCCCAAAAGATTTTGGTAATTCAGACTGTGACAATAAATATCTAATTTTTTTCAACCAATGTTCTGTTCATTCTTTCATCCAAGCCATTCAATAGAGGAGTCTTCGGAGGAGTCTTCTGATGTCTTATACCTTACTCTTTACAATAAGCATCAAATAGACCTGTGTACTCATCACCATTATCAGTATAAATACATTTCAATTTTTTCCTAGTTTTTCTTTCAATAGAAGCTTGAAATTGCTTGAACACATTTAAAACTTGATCTTTGGTCTTCAAAGTGTATACCCATAATTTTCTAGAATGATCATCAATAAAGATTACAAAATAGATAGACCCTCCAAGTGTTCTTGTCTTTATTGGCCCACATACATCAGAATACACCAAGTCAAGTATCTCTGGCTTCCTTGAAGGTGGATAACTCTTGAAAGAAACTCTGTTTTATTTTTTAGCAAAGCAATTGTTGCACTTTTTCAAAGCATCCTTGCAACCAGGTAGAAGATTTCTCTTGGATAATATATTCATGCCTTTCTCACTCTTATGACATAATCTCTTATGCCATAAATCAGTTCCACCAACAAACTCAACAACATTAACAATATTTTTCACAATCTTTGCTTGAGTTAAATAAAGAATAGAGTGTCGTGTACCTCTAGCAACAACTATGGAACTCTAGTGAGCTTCTAACTATCACGAGAGAATGAGCTATCCAAGTTTTCATCACACAACTTACCACTAGAAAGTAAGGTCAACTGAATATCAAGAACATGCTTCACACGCTTCAAAAGAAAAGAACTTTTGGTTTTTCAAAGAAAATAGCGTCACGGTTTTGAGTTAAAGGCTCATATCTTATTATTAAATATATGAAAATCGTCGTAACATTCTCACTATCAGAATGGCGCAACCAAAAACGTGACATTCTGATAGTAAGGGTGTTACAAAAGGGCACTCTCTTGTGACTTTATATTATATTTTGTAGACTTCTTGGAAGTTCTGATATTTTCCTCCTGGAGATGCACGACAAAGAAGTATATCCTGGTTAGCTACCAGATGTGTCGAGTCTGGCAATGTAATCAACACGTGTGCTCACAACCAGTAGAATAGACACGTACATATGCATTTGTTTGATTTATTTCGGTGTGCATAATTGTTTAGTTTGCCTACTTTTTTTTATCTATTTGTTACTTGTACTACATGAACTATTTGTGCCTTGTTGTGATTGAAGTTGGATGGTTTTCTTGTGATGAGATAATGCTTGAAATTGGTTACTTGGATTACGACAAAGTTTGATGGATTTGATTAATTTCAAGATTTCACTATAAAAATATTTAGTTTTAGCGACAAACTTTTAGCAGCAATAATACAATGGCCACAATTTTTTTAATTTAAGTTATGTTTTTGTGGTCATTATATATTTGCCATTAATATTATATATTATAATGACAATTATTATTATTGCCACTAAAAATATTAAAAAATTATTTTTAATGAAAACTTTTAGTGGCCATAGTATTATAGTCACTATTATTTTTATTAAAATATTTTTTTTTACATTAGTTGGTTAATTAGCAAATAGAGAAGAAATGTCACCAAAAAACATGAAAAGTCACCAAAGCTCAGAGGGAGTCAAAGCTCAGAGGGAGTGAGTGCGAGTAATAGAGATTCAGAGGGAAGGGAGAGCCCATCGCCAAAACCCTAAACTCGATGTCGCTGTTATCACCGCCGTTGCCGCCTTAGGTCATCTCTTTTTTGCTGTTGTCATAGAGCTTCCAGGATCAAGCGAAGGCACCTCCTCTGCCAATGCATTTCAGATTAGGTAGCAATTCCTAAGCCTTTTCTGTCAACACATTTCCTCTGAGAACGACGTTGTCGCTACATTCGCTTCCTCTTTGCGAACGGTTGTTGCTGCTATTTTGTTTCTCTTTGGTGGCCAAACTCGTTGCTCAGCTTGCTCTCCGTCGCCGCCATTTGAACTTTGAAGTAGGTAACAATCGCCACTTCTCCCTCTCGGCCTCTTTTTTTTTTTATTTGTACTGGTAATTGTAACTAATTCATAATTTATTGCTTACTATAATTGCAATTAACTGCATTTTGTTTGTAATTTATACATTGTCGATTCCTGTAATTCTATTTGCAATTGTTGAATTTTTTTATTCAATTAATTATTTGGTTTGAATATTCAGTCTCTCTTGTCAAAAATCTGGTAAATTATGTTGTCATGTACTAATAATATTCATTCCTTCAAATTCATATTCTCTTGCTGCAATTTCGTGTTTGACCTCCTCTGTAAATTAGGAGATATGGTGTTGTTATGCTAATTTTGATGAGGAAGAAAAATGTGTTGATAAATATTTGTAAATCTAGAATATGATTATTTTCAATTGAATTTATAATATTGTTGAGTTTGCGGATGTAGCTTTTGCTTCCCTTTATTTTGAATTGAATTTATAATATTGTTGTAACGCAGGCTCTGTAATCTATATTTCTTACTTTCTTGTGAGAAAGAGGCAGTCATCAAAATAAAGTAATTAATTTCTAATTTAAATACTAATAGCAGAGACTAAAAATTTAACAAAAATACCATTTGTACATCAAAATCAGTCACTAAAATTAGTCACCATTATTTGTGTATAAATACATGTGTGACTTAATTTATTTTCAATATCTATTTATATTCTAGTATGTATTTTATACTAGTAGCTGGGTTTAATGACTGATTTTAGTGTACACGTAGCATAACTCAAAATTTAATTTCCAATTCAAATACTAATAGCAGAAACTAAAAAAAAATTGTTAGTGTATGCACAAAAATATGGGAATGAATTGTGTTTTGGCTTGGACCAGTTGGCATAATGCCCCGACCCGGGCGGTCGGTCTATCAAGGTTGTCGAACCCAAACCGGGAAACCGACCCGGCACCTCCACCCCTCCAGCGCAGCATCTGACAGCTGGGAAAAAAGGAAGCTTCCTGGAAGGTGGGTCTGCCCTTATGGGACCTACCCTAGGTACAGGGTATATAGGGGGAGGGCCCTACCCCTTTCCAAGGTACGTCACTATCTCCTCACTTTCACTGCCATCTGTACTGATTCCTAAGTTGAGCGTCGGAGTCCTTTTTGTAGGTGGCTCTCCCCTCTCCAACACCACAGCTCGTGAGGTCGCAAGATCCCAGCCTCTCACTCTCCAATACCACAGTCCAAAAAATCCGCCCGTTCGCCAACAACCCAGTCCTAGCTCTACTGTCTCTCCCCTATCTTATCTGTCCGACCCGTTTGGTACCCGGTCAACCAAACATTGGCGCCGTCTGTAGGGACTGGCCTGAATGGATTTTCTGTTAGGTCCTATGGAAGGAGATGATAGAGGCATGCCATGCGGGGAGGAGGTGGTTCACCGAGCCAGTAGGGTAGCCTCCTTGGCCTCCTCCCATGAGCGCACGAGATCCCCCCTCGCGAGATGAGCTTCCCTCCCCCTCCCAGGAAAGGCGACCCTTCGAAGGGACGGGGAGCGACAGTGCTCGGATAATGCAGGAGCTGCGCCACAGGGTGCAAAACCTGGAGTGGGAG
The DNA here is from genome assembly GCF_003086295.3 of Arachis hypogaea. Classification (NCBI taxonomy): domain Eukaryota; kingdom Viridiplantae; phylum Streptophyta; class Magnoliopsida; order Fabales; family Fabaceae; genus Arachis; species Arachis hypogaea. The sequence goes on along the minus strand of NC_092046.1, from coordinate 34,142,941 downwards.
CTAGCGAGCAGAGAGCGCTACCAGCCTCCTCTGAGCCAATATCGTTTCCGGTCTCCTCAAAGGAGGGGGGAAAACAGAGGGAGAATTCCCCAAAGAAATTGCTCAAGATACACACCGACCCCCCGGTCTGACCCAGAAAGCCAGGGGGAAGGTAGAGAGGTACCGAGGAGACGACAAGACCTTATTATCTACACCCGACCTCCAGCGAGACACACTGAGGAGGAAAACCGAGAGGATAGCAAAGAAAGACCAAAGAGGCGACGACACCCTGTAATCATGGGGCAACCCCTTTCCACCACTCCATTCTCGAGGTCCGGCTACCGAAGCATTTCGATAAGCCAACAGACATGAGATATGACGGCACCCAAGATCCTCAAGAACATCTAACGGCCTTTGAGGCCAGGATGAATCTAGAGGGTGTGGGAAGTGAGATGTCACGCCTTCCCCATAACCTTAGCGGGGCCGACAATCCGTTGGTTCAACGCTCTCCCCCAAGGCTCCGTGACCACTTTTGCGGATATAACTCGAGCCTTCCTGGCTCAGTTTACCACGCGTATTGCTAAAGCTAAGCACCCGATCAACTTGCTATGGGTGACGCAGAGAAGCGGGGAACCAACCAGGAAGTACCTAGATAGGTTCAATGATGAATGCTTAGAGATCGACGGCCTAAATGACTCGGTAGCCAGCTTGTGCTTGACAAACGAGCTACTGAATGAAGATTTCAGGAAACACCTTACCACCAAGCCTATGTGGACGATGCAAGAAATCTAAAATGTTGCCAGGGAGTACATCAACGACGAGGAGGTTAGCCAAGTCGTGGAAGCCAACAAGCGGCAGCCCGCCTATAACCCTGCTCGTCAACCCGGTAATGGGGAAAGGCCTGAGGAGCACTCCAAGGACGGAGGGCCAGCTAGAGCCTTAAAGCTGTTTCCCCGGGTAGGGAAGTTCACTAACTACACTCCCCTGACACCCCCGATCGTCGAGGTGTACTAGCAGATAGCCGACAAAGGCATCCTGTCGAAGCCCCGACAACTCAAGGATAGAACTGGAGGGAACAAAAATCTCTACTGCGACTACTACAAGGGCTTCGGCTATAAGACCCAAGATTGTTTCGATTTGAAGGATGCTCTAGAGCAGGCGATCCGGGAAGGTAAGCTGACAGAGTTTTCTCACCTCATAAGAGAACCCAGGAGGCGAGATCGTGACCGATCTGGCGACGACAAGAGTCGCGCAGTGAGACCAAGGCAAGAGCCCGAGGAGGACAATGAATGCAGCCTCACCATTGTGAATGTTGTAGTCGGGAGAGACGTTGCCCCTAGGTCAAAGTCAGCATGCAGGAAAGATGCCAAAGTCTTGGCTGTGTCATTGTCTAGTCCTGCGCTTTCCTCCAGGAGAGTCCCGTCAATATCATTCAGACCAGAGGACCAGTGGTTTGACGACTTGCCGGAGAACCCTCCAATGGTGATCACAGTAAGGGTGGAAACTGGTCTGGTTAGGCAAATCCTCGTGGACACCGGAGCCGATTCGAACATCATGTTCGGTAACGTGTTTGATACTCTGGGCCTCCGAGACACCAACCTGAAAATCCACCAACACGGTATGGTCGGCTTAGGCGATAACTTTATCAAGCCTGATGGAATAGTCTCCCTACCAGTCTCCATAGGAGGAGGTCAAGGGAAGAGGTCGGTAATGGCGGAGTTCGTTGTTCTAAGGGACTCCACGGCCTACAACCTCATCATGGGAAGGAAAATGATCAATGAGTTCGGAGAGGTAATATGTACTAAGCTATTGATGATGAAGTTTGTTGCTGACGATGGGTCGGTGGGATCCATAAGGGGAGATCTGGAAACGGCATTCGCATGCGACAATGCCAGCCTCTCCCTAAGGAAGAAGTCAAAAGAGGCATTCGGGGTCTTCCTAGCTGATCTAGACGCTAGGGTCGATGACAAGCCGAGACCAGAACACGAAGGAGACCTTGAAAAGTTTCGAGTCGGTGACTCGGACAAAAAGTTCACCTTCGTGAACAGAAACCTCCCTCATAACTTGAAAGAACCATTGGTGGAAATTATTCGAGCAAACAGCGATCTGTTTGCCTGGACACTAGCCGACATGCCGGGAATTGACCTCCAATTCATGTCACACCACCTAGCTGTGAAGACAGAAGCTAAACTGGTGGCACAGAGAAGGAGGAAAATGTCCCAGGAAAGGGCTGACGAGGTGGCCAGGCAAACGGCTAGCTTACTAGAAGTAGGGTTCATCCGAGAACTGGACTACTCGACCTGGCTGTCAAACATAGTCCTGGTCAAGAAAGCTAATGGGAAGTGGAGAATGTGCGTGGACTATTCTGAACTCAACAAGGCATGCCCCAAGGATTCCTTCCCCCTCCATAACATTGACCCCCTAGTAGACGCGGCCGCTGGGTATCGATTTCTGAGTTTCATGGATGCATACTCTGGCTACAACCAGATACCGATGCACCGACCAGACGAGGAGAAAACGGCATTCATAATGCCAGGGGGTACATATTGCTATACGGTGATGTCGTTTGGACTAAAAAATAAAGGAGCTACATATCAAAGGCTGATGAATAAGGTATTTAGCAGTCTTATCGGCAAAACGGTTGAAGTGTACGTAGACGACTTCTTGGTGATGACCACCCAGGCCGAAGACCTCATCAGTGATCTAGAACCGTGTTCACATCTCTTCGGCGGCACAACATGAGGCTTAACCCTCTCAAGTGCGCCTTTGCCATGGAAGCTGGTAAGTTCCTGGGATTCATGATAACCCAAAGAGGAGTGGAAGCCAACCCAATAAAATGCAAAGCAATCCTGCAAATGAATAGCCCGGGATGCGTCAAGGATGTACAAAGGTTAGCCGGGTCACATTTTCTCGATGCGTCGGCAGCAAAGGCACTCCCATTCTTCAACCTGATGAAAAAAGGGATCGCATTCGAATGGACCCCAGCATGTTTCTGCCCGGCCCAGTTGGCATAATGCCCCAACCCAGGTGGCCGGCCTAACAAGGTCGTCGAACCCGAATCGGGAAATCGACCCGGCACCTCCACTCCTCCAGTGCAGCATCTGACAGCTAGGGGAAAAGGAAGCTTCCTGGAAGGTGGATTTGCCCTTGTGGGACCCGCCCTAGGTACAGGGTATATAGGGGGAGGGCCCTACCCCTCCCCGAGGTACGTCACTATCTCCTCACTTTTACTGCCATCTGTACGAATTCCTGACTTGAGCGTCGGAATCCTTTTTGCAGGTGGCTCCCCCTCTCCAACACCACAGCTTGTGAGGTCGCAAGATCCCAGTATCTCACTCTCCAATACCACAGCCCGAAAAATCTGCCCGTTCGCCAACAATCCGGTTCAGGCTCCACTGTCTCTCTCCCATCTTATCTATCCAACTCGTTTGGTACCCGATCAACCGAACAAATTGAATGGGCAAGGTTCTTCTTGCATGATTCATTTTTAATGAAATTTCAGTTGAGATAACATTGTTTGTCTATACTCTGAAAATAGTATTAGTACGAATGTATGATTATATAATAATAGAAGATACATATACTTAGCTTGCAAAAGAATATGTGGGCATAAAGTAATGATTGATTATAGTTGGATTAACGTGAGATTTGTGGCCATGATGGAGTCTAAGATGATAATTGATAAGTGCCAAAAATAAGAGGTGAAATATGTGTTAGTGCTTATGGTTGTCATGATTAAAGTGTGAAGTTCTATGCTTTATGGTTGGCTGGGTGGAGAATACTGGAAATAGGATTCGGGGAACGACTGCACAAAGTCACGCGAGCAACGGTGGCTGGGAAAGCCGTAAAAAGATAAATAAAGAAAATAAAAAAGGTTTTTAATTAATTCTTGGATTCTTGTCTTTTTCTCATTTTGTACCAGTGTAAAAGTTTGAGTCTTCTCCGTGTGTCTCTGTGCTCCTTTCCTTTCCTTTTTTTTTCATCTCTTTAAAAGTTTTGAACCACATCAAAATATGATATTTTTTCACCTTATCAAACGTAACTTTGAAAAGAAAAACATCCCTTATGCATGAATATATTTGGAATTTAGAATTTAAAAAATATTATATATATACATAAAAAATTTAGTAGTTATGTTATATATATACTAATTTCAGTCACTAATTTTAGCGAGAGTATATAAATACAAAAATTTAATACCTGAAGAACAAACTCCATCTATTCTCACTCATAAGGCTCCACCCCATTCTCATCAATTTCAGTTACACGCGCCAAAATCACTTCCTTTTTCTCAGATCTAATTCTCTCCTCTTTCTATCTCAAGTGCGATTCTCAACTGTGTTCTTTCCTACACTTCTTCAACTGATTTTCTTTACTTTATTTCTCTTTTTTCTTGTTTGATTCTGCATTTTTGTCTCTGGATCAAGGTGATCTTCTACTCCTTGTGTTTTTTATTTTT